>NC_133324.1:499181813-499427273 GCF_042186555.1 Aquarana catesbeiana | reverse complement strand
TCTTTACTAGAAAGTGCATCCTTTTCTGCTTTTGAAATTTTGCGGTTTATTGCTGAAAATACCTTTTGTTAGTTTCTCTTAATTGGTGGAATAATTCTTTCAGCAGTAGCAATATGTTTTGAAATCTACTGTGTGTGTGTGTGTGTGTGTGTGTGTGTGTATATATATATATATATATATATATATATATATATATATATATATATATATATATTTTAAAGGGACACGGGGGACCTCTAGGATATATGCCCAAGGTATAGGAGATTGGGCACTAAAGTAAAATATTCTGTCACAGTGAGCTATGCTTTCCAAACACTGGTCACACAGTAATAGCTTGATTACACAAAGAGGTAGACATTGTGAATACATTTATTCATTTTTTTTAACTTGTTGCTGGAGTGTGCAAATTTGTAATTTTTTTTATGAGTGAAAAAAACAGACCAATTTCCTATATACAAGAATATAAGAGTGTAAGCACACACAATGGTTTTGGTAAATTGCAGTATTTACAGATTAAAATAAATGGGAAAACAGACAGCTAATTTTGTGATTTCTTTGTCTTACAGAGAAAAATATGCTCTTGAGCAGGACATCAGAGAGAAAGAGGAGGCCATAAGGCACAAGACCACAGAGGTACAGGTATGTAAGAACTTTACAGAATCCTCTCTGGTTTTCCCACAATGGTATTGTGTCTTACTATGCTTAAGTTGCATACTCCTCCCAGTCCCTGGGAGGGTATTGCAATGGGAACATGAAAATGCATAAGGAAAAGCCATGCTCTACTCTTACACAGTGACAAGACTAAGGCTGGCCATACATTATAAATTTTTTTTTAATTAAATTTCCTTTAAATTTACCTTCTGTAATGTAATGCAAGGGCCTGCCTGATTGCAGAAAAATTGAACGCGTTTAGGTTTGACCTCATATTATATAGTTTTGGTAAATTTAAGGCCGGGTTCACATATATGCGAATCGGATGTGTTTTTAACCGCATCCAATTTGCATAACGTGAATGTGAACGGCTTTCAATGCAGCCGGATCACACATGTGTAGGGAGCCGCGGTGCGGTTTTAAAAAGGATCCTGTGCCTTTTTGGGTACGGTTCATGTACGATTTCAGGTAAAAATTCTCACCTGAATCGAACCGTGAACAGAACCACACTGAAACCATGGCCGCATATGTGTGAACCAAGCCTAAAGAAAATCGTACAAGAAAATTGTATAATGTATGGCCTTCCTAGGTACAACAGCAAGACACAGGGTGGTCTTATTGTATCAACAAGGTCTCTCATAGGCAGAAATTGAAGGAAGATGACAAGTATTTTCAGATGTGCTGTCCAAACTCTTCTTCAGAAGCACAAAGAAACCGGCAACACTGAGGACAACAAATGCAGTGGTCAGCCAAGGAATATTGGTGCAGTAGATAAAAAACATAGTGACTTCCCTTGCAATGGCAAGTGACCATCAGCTCATTCCTGGCAAAAAACATTGGAACCATGGTACACTCATCTAGGCTTTGGAAAGGTGTTTTCAGAAGTGCTCTTCATTGAAGATTGAAGACTTGCGACAAAAAAAGACAGAAAATTAAAAAAAAATATATTTTTTACTTTTTGTTATAAAAAAAATACAATAAACTCAATTTCTTTCTCGAACATCACGGGACACAGAGCCACAGTAATTACTGATGGGTTATATAGGGTATCACTGGTGATTGGACACTGGCACACCCTATCAGGAAGTTCAACTCCCTATATAATCCCTCCCCTTGCAGGGATACCTCAGTTATTACGCCAGTGTCTTAGGTGATGGACGTGTAAAGATGTCCTGTGCTGAGCTCCAAAGGGAATATCCTACGTCAGCACAGGTGCTTAGACTCCCACTCAGGCCAGCTGCAGGCTATTAAGGCACTCTGTACAGGTGCACACAGCCTTCTGAGAGACACAGAGCTGACGGTCGCATGTAAGGTGGGACACAGGCATTCTCCTAGGTAGCATTTACTGAAGTAACACCAGACTGAGCATTGGGTAGCAAGGTTTTTAGCCAGACTGCATCGCTCAGCAGTCAGTGTTCATTTGTATACCTCACACCTTGTTGCTTTGCACTATGGGTAGAAGAGGTTCAAGCACCCCAAGAACCAGAGACACTAGGGGATCTCGTTCAGGTTCTGAGGGCCCCCTGTCAGCAGCATCCTCCTGATGGGCCAGGGACGGCGGGCCAGGGAGAGCCGTTGGGGTCAGGGGCTACACCTGCTTCTGGCACTTCAGCCCCTGTATACATTACACAAGAGGTTTTTTCCTCAACCATTAATGGTCTAGAGGAAAGATTAATGGCCGTGATTACGTCTTCACTCAGTAGAAGAAAACGCACTAGGCCTTCCTCTGTTCCCCAAGACCCTCAGGAAGAGGAGTTCTGGGATAAAGGAGATGAATCCCTTTCAGAGGATCGGGATGGGACGGATGATTTCTCTTCGGAGGAATCAGGTGGAGAGGGGCCCTCTGCGACTTCCAAGAGCAGAAAGTCTTAGTGCAGATCCTCACTGGATTGGTCCGCTCCACATTTAAGTTGCCGGACCTGAAACTACTAAAGAATCCTCTTCTGCTTTGGGGTCACTGAAACCTTTCCAAGCAGCACAGGCTTTTTCTGTTCATAATTTACTTGAAAAGCTCATTTATTCTGAGTGGTATCACCCAGACAAACGTTTTTTTCCGCCAAGAAAGTTTTCAACACTTTATCCGATGGAAGAAAAGTTTATTAAAACGTGGGGAATACCGGCCATAGTCTGACTTTGCTCAGATGCTCAGGGATCCTGTAGATAAAAAGATGGAATCCCTATTGAAGGATGTTTTTTCCTTAGCAGTGACTTGGTTAAATTGATGATAGGCAACTCCTATCCTCATATTGATTAGTGGTTCCAAATTAATAACTACTGCAGTAGGGAACAGACACAAAAGATACGCTCAGCATCTTTCCAAATAACTGTTCTGCTTTATTATGACGCAATTGAAGGTTTTTATGCACATGATTACATAGGTATCACATTAATATTACAATTGTACATTCATGGTAACAAGGGGCGTTACATAGGCAGGCTTATTCTAATCAGGACTCGAAAGAATGTAAACATTTACTGAAAACATTATTAGTGCTGTGTGCACAGTGAGGGCAGTGTGCAATACATACAAAATAGAATACAATTATATACAGAACTTACAAATTTCCTCTTTTGATCACTAACCATACCTGCTATCACCTTTAACCTGGAACCTCCACACACTTAGGTGGAGGTAGTCCTGGCCAAAGAGGCAAAAACTCCATTGTGGAGAAAATAATAGCTGAGTAACTTTTTCATTACCAAATGACTTTTCATTGTGAAAAACAAATGATTGATGAGACATATTTACAGAGTACTGGCTGTACACTCCTGTGGCCAGAATGGCCTTCTAGCTGAACTGTGTGCATGCTGACTTATCAGCATATGTAAACACAGACAATTCTACATAAAATGGAAAAGGTACAAAAGACAAAATATGACTTCAACATGGCTAACTACTTTTCAAATATATATATCCCTTACAATTAAAGTAATTGAATCAAAAGTACCCTAGACTGTGATCACAAGAGGGAAACAAATCAAACACAGAGATTTCTTTAATTTAGTAATTTTTGCAGTGTCTGGTGTGGATCCAGGTGACTTTTCCTTCAAGTTTTGCAAAAACTGTACATGAAATAGATGCTGTATTGAGTCTCCAAACATTTCCTTATATATAAATGTCTCTTAACAATCCACAAGTCACCTGGCTTTAGTTTTAGATCCTTTCAAACTTTTAGGATCTGGAATTGGGGAGAAAACACATAAATGAGTTTGTCAAAAAACCTTAAAAGATCAGCAACATTCTCTGTGAGATCTGAATGGAGGATTTCAGCTGCTGAGACAAAATATAAGCAAGTGAGTAACACACTCCCAAACCAAATCCCATAGGGAGAGAGTCCAACATCCCCCCTAGGGGCCTGATAAAATATAAGAAAACATTCAGGCAAAAGTTTTCTAGTTTCTTACTCTACTTTGTCCGCTACATTGTAGACAGTAGGAGGTGTAAAAATAAAACCTCAAAACTTCTAGTAAGGACTCCTATAAAAAATTATTTCCTCTGTTACTCTCTGTACTTACAAACTACTTCTGATAACACTTTTTACTGTGGCCTTTGCAGTAGCATTTGCCACTGGATATCAAAAAATCATGTCCATACAGACAAAATGCATACTCGTAAGATCCTAACTTGGACATCTGGATATATCTTTTTGTAATCTCTGGAAGGGATGTTCAGCTTTTGGTAACACCTTTGGTAACAGGTAAAACAAGAAGTGGTATGTTATAAAAACAACTGTGGAGAACCCTGGCTCTATCCCATGCTCATTTACTAAGGCAGCCATAACTGCTTGTGACTGATGACACAGTCCATGTGTCAAGCTGGAGGGAAAAGAGTGGCTGACAGACATAAATGATCACCTTTTCCAAAGTCCTGTTTCATAAGAAGTTGCCCCCTGTGGACCACTTGTTCTTCTAGTTCTGGGGTCCTTAAAGTTGAATTATTAATCCCAGCTATACTGGGCCAGAACTAGGGTGGAATCTGTGAGTTGCACAGACCCATCAAGTGTCCGGGGCTGTAAATGCAGCATCCTTAGTCACCTGGTCTGCTTCCATGTGTGAAAGTTAATATGGCTACCTCAGCAAGAACCTGGAAGGCTGAAAACAGCCGATCAAATTAACTTGGCATGCTTGGTTGGTTTACCTGCCGAAGTAAAAACAAACTTCTGGCCCTTTAAATGGAACCAAAAGCTCTCTATATCTCGACTATCTATATAAATATACACTCTTTGTATAGCTCACAGGCTTTGCTAAAACATGGAGCTCTGCTTCTTGAGCTGGGGAAAAAAGATCCAATGACTTTGAATACAGAGTATCCTTCTGGGTGATAAACTGCATACTCAAATTTACAAAAAATGTAATATCTGGGTCTTCAGGGAGTGTGTCCCGCACTGGGCTCACAGCAACTGATTCCTACATCATCAATTTAACACATGTGTCTTCCTTTGTCTCCAGCCTCCTCCAATAGAGGCAATAAGGTGGCTGGATTCAAATGTACGCATTTTTCATTGTTAGATTTGTACATAATTTTAAACCATTCATTAGACAAACATTTAGTTGGCTGTATATTTGCTGCACAGAATGTCGGACCATTAAAAATTAAATGTTTGACCAAAACAATATCTAACTTTGTCTAATAGCACCTTTGCATAAAAGCTACAGCTCTGATATATCGGGGTGAACCATTTATTACTGGGTCCAGCTTGCATAAATATATTACAATGGCTTGTTTTCTATCATGCTATTTGTGTAAGAACTCCAGTTTCATGTTTCAAAAGACAACTTTTTCCTGGCAATATTATAATAAATTATAACAATACCCTGCGGTCATGGAGAGATGCCCATAAATCCAAAATATTCTGCTTATACCACTGTACTTACAAGGAAAAGGGGCACATCATTTCACAATCCACACATTCTGCTTTGGATTTCAAAAATAAAAATAAATAAAAACAAAAGGATCAATAATCTGTATGATGGACCAGAAAGCATCAAAAACTATAAATCAACTGGCTGCAGGTGGCATCTATCCTAACAGGGTGTGTGGACTTGATGTGATGGGTCTGTTATATTTAAATTTTATTTATTATTACTCTTACATCATGGACCGCACATCAAGTTATTATCAAAAACCTTAAAATTTCATTTTTGTAGAAGAACTTCTTTTGTATCCCATCCATCTTGGCTTTGTTAAATATTATGGCAGCTTTATTCCAAATAACAACCTCATCTTAATCTTTTTTTCTCTCAATAAGGGCTTATTGAATAAATGTAAAATTACAAAATTGTTATCTTAATCTAAACTAATCCCATTCATTACAAATTTCCCCAATAACCTGGATTTCATTTCCAACCAAAGGTTGTCTAAACCAGTTTCAATATATCTATATTATTAATAAAATTGTTAAACTCATATTAGAAATTAATACTCATTATTACTTAATTTTACTTAATTTCCCTTTTTTAAATGCAGTGTTTCCACTATCAAAGGATATTCAATTTGTGTAATACACAGTTAAATGTAACCTTCATTTTACCATGTTTGAAAAACAGATTCAAAATAATTATGATCACATTGTTTACCATTAGATTCGTTAACCCGGCACATTTTGTTATAAATGTTTTGTCTAGAAAACTGGAATTGGCATGGTGTCCTTCCAGCTTATCACTGACCTCTCAGGGACATTCTTTCATGAGAGCACAAAGGAGGGGGTCACATCTGCATACATGACACACACAAGCAATAGAACTAAAGGTCCCAGCATTCGCACACACATACACCAATATCGCTCTAAAATCGTTTACTTTTTCCCATTTGTACACAACACATGCATATCATTCTCTCACTTTCTTTTAACTCTCATTAATATTTTCCTGCCTAAATTCTGCTTTCTTTATTTTGTTCAGATATCTTTTATATCTAGCTTCTATGATCAGACGGGCAGCCAGAGTGCTCATCCCATCTTCTCTCTCTGACAACATATAAAGTATTCTGTTTTAACTCTCATTTCTCTGTTTCTGACTCTAATAGTTGTAGTGCCTAACCCCAATTTCATCCCACAACTTAACATGAAAATGTCCCTTTCTGTCTAGTGTTAATTGTCACCCTTGATCCATCCTGCTCACATAGATAGCTGTTTCTTTAGCTATTTACTCTGCATGATTCTTAGTCCCTATGGCCTTTGGTAACCCAGTTACCCATTGTGGATCCATGTCCACTCTAACCATTAATCTAGGGGCTCAGTATAGGCGGAACCGCACCTTCGGTTCATATATAGCGCTCCTCTTGCGCTGGGCATTTTTGAGGGTCTCTTACCCTTCATTCCCTTACTTAATTCAATGGCCATAATGACTGGCCAGTCTTCTCTCTTCTCTACGTGTGCCTATACCCTCTTGCCTCTAAACTACTTTATCTAGCAGATTTACTACATATACCTGTGAACAGCACTATTCTTCCCTTTCTTATCTATAACACTCCAATGGACAATAGACAGGGACAACATAACATATAACCACCAATCAATACAGTTCGATTAAGGGGAGTAAAATAGGTACCCTTTGTCCCGAAAATGCCTTACCGATCAAGGAAGTCTGATAACTCAAATGTAAGCAAAAGGCTTACCTCAGCCGGCTGATTATCAGAAATTCCCGGATCGTCTCAAGCTCCTTGTTTCGGATACTCAGGGTCACCTGGAATCCCCTCCTAAGGCAAAGCTCACCATGCTGACTTGGTTAAATTGATGATAGGCAACTCCTATCCTCATATTGATTAGTGGTTCCAAATTAATAACTACTGCAGTAGGGAACAGACACAAAAGATACGCTCAGCATCTTTCCAAATAACTGTTCTGCTTTATTATGACGCAATTGAAGGTTTTTATGCACATGATTATGTAGGTATCACATTAATATTACAATTGTACATTCATGGTAACAAGGGGCGTTACATAGGCAGGCTAATTCTAATCAGGACTCGAAAGAATGTAAACATTTACTGAAAACATTATTAGTGCTGTGTGCACAGTGAGGGCAGTGTGCAATACATACAAAATAGAATACAATTATATACAGAACTTACAAATTTCCATTACAGCAGGTTCAGTGGCTCAACCTGCAGTAGCAGCGATTGGAGGATGTTAAGCAGGTCATCAAAGTATTACCTGAACAACAGGCCCAGGGGTTTGCTAACCTTCCAGGGCCTTATGCTTTGTGGTTGACGCCATTAGAGATTCTATCGTGCAAACCTCCCGTCTTTCACTGGGGTTGGTGCATATACGTAGAATCCTATGGTTGAAAAATTGGTCAGCCGAAGCACCATGTAAGAAGCTGCTGGCTGGGTTTCCATTTCGTGGTGCAAGGTTGTTTGGAGAAGACTTGGATAACTATATCAAGAGAATCTCTTGTGGGATAAGCACTCTCTTACCTGTCAAAAAGAAGAGTAAGCGTCCCTCTTTCAAATGGACTTTTTCCCCAGCGCCAGGGGCTTCAGCCTCCAGGCAGTCTCGACGGCCGCCTCCATCTGGGTCCAGAGACAAGAGTCAACCCCAGGGACAAAAGAAGTCCTGGGGGAAGAAGCCTAATAGGCAAAACACTAAGACCTCTGCATGAGGGGGCGCCCCCGCTCACTCGAGTGGGGGGAAGACTGCGACAGTTCTCAGGGCTCTGGTAGGAGCATTTCCAGGACAGATGGGTAATCTCCACGGTAACCTTAGGGTACAAGCTGGAGTTTCAGGAATTTCCCTCTCCTCGTTTCCTCAGATCAAGTGTCCCCAGAGACCCGGAGAAGAAGCAGTCGCTCCTTCTAGCGTTAGAGCGACTTTTGTCGCAGGAGGTCATTATGATAGTTCCCGCAAAGGACCAGGGATTGGGCTTCTATTCCAACCTTTTTACGGTCCAAAAGCCAAATGGGGATGTCAGACCCACTCTGGATTTAAGGGATCTGAACCGATTCCTAAGGATTCAATCCTTCCGCATGGAATCAATTCGGACAGTAGTTCCCACCCTGCAGGGAGGAGAATTTCTGGCATTGATAGACATCAGAGATGCATACCTGCATGTGCCCATTTTTCCTGCTCATCAGAAGTTTCTGCGCTTCGAGGTAGGAGGGCGCCATTTCCAGTTTGTGGCACTGCCTTTCGGGATAGCCACTGCACCTCGAGTGTTCAAAAAGATCTTGGCTCCTCCTCTGGCCAGATTAAGGGCTCAGGGTATAGCTGTCATAGCATACCTAGACGACCTGCTCTTGATAGACCGGTCGGTAGCCTCTTTGAATGGAAACTTGAGGACCACAGTCAGGTATCTAGAACACCTGGGTTGGATCCTCAACCTAGAAAAGTCTTTCCTAAAACCAGTAAGAAGACTGGAGTATTTAGGTCTGATTATAGATACAAGCCAGGAGAAAATATTTCTACCCCAGGCAAAGATCGCTGCTTTAAGAGAGCTGATTCTGGCAGTCAGGACCAAGAAGGGTCCCTCTGTCCGCCTTTGTATGAGGCTACTAGGGAAGATGGTGGCTTCATTCGAAGCAGTTCCTTATACTCAGTTTCATTCAAGAATGCTGCAACACAGTATTCTGTCGACCTGGAACAAGAAGGTTCGGGCATTAGATTTTCCGATGCACCTGTCGCATGCGGTGCGTCAGAGCCTCAATTGGTGGCTCATACACGAAAACCTGCAGAAGGTGAAATCCTTTCTACCGGTTACCTGGACGGTAGTAACAACAGATGCCAGTCTGTCAGGTTGGGGAGCAGTTCTGGAACAGTCTGCGGTTCAGGGGATATGGTCCAAGACCGAGAGGACCTTACCCATCAACATTCTGGAGATCCGGGCGATATATCTAGCCCTAAAAGCCTGGACTATCGGGCTACAGGGTTGTCCGGTCAGGATCCAGTCCGACAATGCCACAGCAGTGGCTTATGTCAATCATCAGGGAGGCACCCGGAGCCAAGCTGCACAAAAGGAGGTGAACCAGATCTTAGTCTGGGCAGAGATGCATGTGCCATGCATAATCGGCAGTTTTCATCCCGGGAATAGAGAACTTGCTGGCGGACTATCTAAGTCGCCAGCAGTTACTTCCAGGGGAATGGTCTCTGCATCCCGACGTCTTTTGGGCCATATGCCAAAGATGGGGGGTTCCAGATGTAGATCTCTTTGCATCCCGATTCAACAAAAAGATAGACAGATTTATGGCAAGGACAAAAGATCCTCTTGCATGCGGGACGGATGCGTTGGTGATTCCGTGGCATCAGTTCTCACTGATTTACGCATTCCCGCCTATTCTGCTACTACCACGACTCCTTCGCAGGATCAGGCAGGAAAGGAAGTCGGTCCTTCTGGTGGCCCCCGCTTGGCCCAGAAGGACTTGGTATGCAAAAGTAGTAAGGATGACGGTGGGTTCCCCGTGGACCCTACCGGTACGCCCAGACCTGTTATTTCAAGGTCCAGTGTTCCATCCTGCCTTACAAACGCTAAATTTGACGGTTTGGCTATTGAGACCCACGTTCTGAAAAGTCGTGGGCTCTCAGGTCCTGTCATATCTACCTTGATTAATGCAAGGAAGCCAGCTTCCAGGATGATTTATCATAGAGTCTGGAAAGCTTATGTATCCTGGTGTGAATCCAGAGGTTGGCATCCCAGTAAATATGTCATAGGTGGAATTCTTGATTTTCTACAATTAGGATTAGAGATGAAGCTGGCCTTGAGTACCATCAAGGGCCAGGTCTCTGCTTTATCAGTATTATTTCAGCGGCCACTTGCTTCGCATTCTTTGGTCCGAAGCTTTATGCAGGGGGTGATGCGTCTTAATCCTCCGGTTAAAGCGCCCCTAAAGCCCTGGGACTTGAACTTGGTCCTGGCTGTGTTACAGAAACAGCCTTTTGAACCAATAAGTCAGATTCCTTTGGTCTTGTTGACAAGGAAGTAAATTTTTCTGGTGGCCATCTCTTCTGCTAGAAGAGTTTCAGAATTAACAGCCCTTTCCTGTAAGGAGCCTTATTTGATTATACACAAGGATAGAGTGGTACTACGCCCTCATCCTAGTTTTTTACCGAAGGTGGTTTTCATTTAAACCAAGACATTGTTCTGCCTTCCTTTTTTCCACATCCCTGTTGTCCGGAAGAGAGATCTCTACATTCTTTGCATGTAGTAAGAGCAGTTAAGGCCTATCTCGGGGCAACTGCTCGGATCCGCAAGACGGATGTTTTGTTTGTGCTGCCAGAGGGTCCCAATAGAGGACAGGCAGCGTCAAAAGATACCATTTCTAAATGGATTTGACAATTGATCATTCAAGCTTACGGTTTGAAACAGAAGATTCCTCTGTTTCAGATCAGGGCACATTCCACAAGGGCTATTGGTGCTTCTTGGGCAGTGTATCACCGGGCCTCTATGGCTCAAATCTGCAAGGCCGCAACCTGGTCTTCAGTTCATACATTCACCAGATTCTATCAGGTGGATGTAAGAAGGCATGAGGATATCGCCTTTGGGCGTAGTGTGCTGCAGGCAGCGGTACAGGGTCCTCAGGTCTGATTGCACTCTACTTGGTCGTGGTTCCCTCCCTCAGGTAGCATTGCTCTGGGACATCCCATCAGTAATAACTGTGGCTCTGTGTCCCGTGATGTTCGAGAAAGAAAATAGGATTTTTTAAAACAGCTTACCTGTAAAATCCTTTTCTTTCGAAGGACATCACGGGACACATAGGTCCCACCCCTCTTCTAATACACTATATTGCTTGGCTACAAAACTGAGGTATCCCTGCAAGGGGAGGGATTATATAGGGGGTTGAACTTCCTGATAGGGTGTGCCAGTGTCCAATCCACCAGCGATACCCTATATAACCCATCAGTAATTACTGTGGCTCTGTGTCCCGTGATGTCCTTCGAAAGAAAAGAATTTTACAGGTAAGCTGTTTTAAAAAATCCTATTTTTAGTCCTACATTTAGGCCAAAAAACATTCAGTCACATGTCTCGGGTAAAAAAAACTTCAATAAGCATATATTTATACCCCAATAACCCCATTTTGGAAAGTAGACACCCCAAGGAATTTGCTGAGAGTCTTGTTGAGCACATTGAATATTTTATTTTTTTGTTATAAGTGATTGAAAAATGACAGAAAAAATAAAAAATGTACACAAAGTTGTCACTCAAATGATATATTGCTCAAACATGCAATGGGCATATGTGAAATGACAATCCAAAATACATTCTGCTGCTTCTCCTGAGTACGGGGATACCAGATGTGTGAGACTTTTTGGGAGCCTAGCCGCATACAGGACCCCGAAAAACAATCCTCACCTTCAGGATTTCTTAGGGCGTAAATTTTTGATTTCACTCTTCACTACCTATCACAGTTCCAGAGGCCATGGAATGCCCAGATAGCACAACCCCCCCCCCCCCCCCCCCCCCAAAATGACCATATTTTGGAAAGTAGACACCCCAAGCAATTTTCTGAGATGCATGTTGAGTCCATTGAATATTTTATATTTTGCCACGAGTTTCTGGAAAATTACATTTTTTTTTTTTTCGCAAAGTTGTAACTAAATGATATATTGCTCAAACATGCCATGGGAATATGTGAAATTACACCCCAAAATACATTCTGCTGCATTCCCAGATAGCACAACCCCCCCCCCCCCCCAATTACCCCATTTTGGAAAGTAGACACCCCAAGCTATTTGCTGAGAGGCATGTTGAGTATTTTGCAGATCTCGCTTTTTGTCACAAGGTTTTGAAAATAAAAAAATAAATAAATAAAAATACATTTTCCTTTTCTTTCTTCATTTTCAAAAACAAATGAGAAATGCAAAATACTCACCATTCCTCTTAGCAAATATTTTGGGGTGTCTACTTTCCAAAATTGGGTCATTTGGGGGGGGTTTGTGCTATCTGGTCATTTCATGGCCTCCGAAACTGTGATCGGTAGTGAAGAATGAAATAAAAAATTTACGCCCTTAGAAAGCCTGAAGGCGGTGATTGGTTTTCGGGGTCCTGTACACGGCTAGGCTCTCAAAAAGTCTCACGTGGTATCCCTGTACTCAGGAGAGGCAGCAGAATGTATTTTGGGGTGTAATTTCACATATGCCTATGGCCTGTTTGAGCAATATATCATTAAGTGACAACTTTGTGGAAAAAAAAATGTATTGTCATTGTCCTGAAACTTTTGTCAAAATATAAAATATTCCATGAACTCAACATGCCTATCAGCAAATAGCTTGGGGTGTCTACTTTCATTTGGGAGGGGTTTGACCTGTCCTGGTATTTTATGCACAACATTAGAGCTTATGCCACAAATCGCCCACTCTTCTAACCACTTGAAGACAAAGCTCTTTCTGACACTTTTTCTTTATATGAAAAAATAGTTTGCTTTTGCTAGAAAATTGCTTTGAACCCCCAAACATTATATATTTTTTTTAAAGCATAGGCCCTACAGATTAAAATGGTGGGTGTTGCAATTTTTTTCACACAGTATTTGCGCAGAGATTTTTCAAACGCTACTTTTTCGGGAAAAAATAACTTTTTTGAATTTTAATGCACTAAAACACACAAGATGATCTTATGTCGAGTACATAGATACCAAACACTACATGCTTTAAAATTGCGCACAACCGTGCAGCGGCGACAAACTCCATACATTTTTAAAAGCCTTTACAGGTTACCACTTTAGATTTACAGAGGAGGTCTACTGCTAAAATGACTGCCCTCTATCTGACGTTCACGGTGATGATACCTCACATGCATGGTGCAATTTTTGTTTACATATGGCACGAGACCGACGCTTGCGTTCGCCATTGCGCGCAAGCACGGGGGGTCAGGGGTGCTTCTTCTTCTTTTTTTTTTTTAATATTAATTATTTTGCTTTTTTTTTTATTTTTACGCTGTTCCTTTCATATTTTTTTTTTTTTATATCATTTTTATTGTTATCACAGGGAATGTAAATATCCCTTATGATTTGCAATAGGTAGTGAAAGGTACTCTTTTTAAAAAAAAAAATGGGGTCTTTTAGACTCCAGATCTCTCCTCTGCCCTCAAAGCATCTGACCAAACCAAGATCAGTCTGATAAGATGATTTCCCAATGGTGCTGTTTATATCCGGCGAAACCGAAGTAATGAAATGCTTGTAGCCTCCGGTTCCTTAGGCCATAGAGATGAATGGAGCCATTCAGGTCTTCGATCAGCTCTATGGTCAGCTGGCGGAACCACCGGTTGCGTTCTCAGGTTCCCCCGGTGGGACAGGAGAGCCTGAGAAAACCATGGAAGACAGGGGCGGGGGGAAAGGACGTTCCCTCCCACTGCTTGTAAAAGCAGTCTAGCGGCTAATTAGCCGCTAGGATTGCTTTTAAATGAAAGCTGACCGCTGGCTGAAAGAACGATACCAAGATGATACCTAAACCTGCAGGCATAATTCTGGTATAACCACTCAAAATCCAGCAACATACCAGTACGCTGCTGGTCCTTGTTGGGCATATATTGTAATGTTCTTTTTTTTTTTTCATGCAGCCTGTGGGCTGAACGAAAAAAGAGATTGGTCGGTGGGTATGTCCACCATTAGAGTACCACCTTGCATCCACCCACTGCTAATGATGGGCATAAATGCACAGTTTTTTTTAACTGTGGTGGTGAAATCACCTCCTACAGCGCTGGAGTCGCTGATTAACGTATCGTGAGAGCAAGATAAGTAAATCAATGCCGCAGCTGAATGGCGTACCTGAAAAGCAAACAATGGTAACAAAAAAACATTAACTCAATAAAAGAACAACATTCTGTGCCAAAAAAAAAGAGTAAAAAATATATGCCGAAGCATAGGGGCAATCCGCCCCCTCCATCCCTGCCCCCATGCCTTGGCATATATATGCTCTTCTTTTTTTTTTTAGGGGTGAAATCACCTCCTACAGTGCTAGAGTTGCTGATTTATGTATTATGAGAGCAAACGCTGTTGCTTTCAAGATAAATAAATCAGTGCTGCAGCTGAATGGCGTACCTGAAAATAAAATAATGGTTAACAATAAAACACAGTAAACAGAGTATAAATGAAATACATACCAGAAAAGCAAACATGATAAAACATAGTAACACAAAAAACAAAGTAAAACATTGTAGTTAAAAAAATACAGTAAAACAGAGAATAGAGAAAAAATAAAACAACAACTATTTTTGGCATATATATATATATATATATATATATATATATATATATATATATATATATATATATATATATATATATATATAGATAGATAGATAGATAGATAGATAGAGAGATAGAGAGATATATATATATATATATATATATATATATATATAGATAGATAGATAGATAGATAGATAGATAGATAGATAGATAGATAGATAGATAGATAGATAGATAGATAGATATAGATATAGATATAGATATAGATATAGATATATATATATATATATATATATATATATATATATATATATATATATATATATATATATATATATAGATATCTCTATCTAGATATAGATATCTATAGATATAGATATCTATATATATATATATATTACACTTTTATTTGTAAGATGTGATGGAATCTTTGGAGAGCCTGTGAAAGTGTGTCCTAGTCTGTGCAGTGCTGTCCCCTATGCTAATACTCCACTAGTGTGTGGTAGCGTTCAAAACATTCACTGATGCAGAGACCAGGTTGGTTAGGACAGGAGGGACAATAGCGGGTGTCACGCCTAAATCCGCGCTTGTTACAGTTCGTCCTGAAGCAAATAAGCGTTCAGCAGAGCCAATTGGAATAAGTATACAGACACTTTTTTGTACCAGCGTCTGGCCTTACGGGCAATTAAGTACGGCGCCATCAACTTGAGGTTGAGGTCCACCCCTCCCATAGTAAGGTTGTATTTGTGGACACGGGGGTTTCTCCACAACACCAGTCGCCGTTTGAATTTGGACCGTCGTGTCTGCGTGAAGGGAGGACAGAACGAAAACATTCTTATTATCCCTCCACTTCACAGTGAGCAAATTATTACATCTCAAGCAGGCTCTCTCCCCAGCCTAAGACCGGAATCTACAAGCCGCTGGTGTAAGCCCCGGTGATTAGAGCGCATGGTGCCACATGCGCCAATTCCATGATCGAACAAGTGACTAAAAGGTGGCACGCTTGTGTAATAATTGTCCACATACAAGTGGTACCGTTTTTTTCCGAATTAGGGTTCCACATAATCTTACCAGCGCTCCCTATGTAGTCTGGGCAGTTCTCGGGCTCCACGCGACCTCATCCCTCGTAAACCATAAAACTATATGTATAGCCTGTTGCACTGTCACGGAGCTTATACATCTTGACCCCATATCTGGCACACTTGCTGGGAAGATACTGTTTGAATGACAAGCGGCCAGAAAACGTAATGAGGGACTCATCAACGCAGACAACTTGATGGAGAGTAAACAAGGCTGCGAACTGTTGGTTGAAGTGGTTTATGAGGGGCCAAATTTTGTAGAGCCGATCGTACTCATGGTCACCCCGAGGACGACAGAGTTCATTGTCATTGAAATGCATTAACCAAAGATCTGCTCGTATCATGTCCTGGTCATGGAGACAGAGAACACAGCCATATGGTGAATTGGGTCAGTGGACCAATATAAACGCAACTCGCTTTTTTTAGTTATGCCCATGAGGAGGTATAGGCCCAGGAAGGTCTTAAATTTGGATAGGTCTCCAATCACTGGCAAGGGTCAACTGGGGATTAGCGGCAATGAATTGACCAGCATACAAATTGCTTTGGTCCACAATAGATCTATAGAGATGTTCCATGAAAAACAGCGAATAAAAATTGATGTAAAATCAACTGTTTCCACCTGAATTCCGGGTTGGCCAGTGAATGGGTGAAGTACGGGTGCTGCAAAAGTGGTGGGCTTCCAATTCGGATTGGCAAATGCAGCAGGAAGGTCACTATGGGCTCGACGGGCCTGTCTTTGTCTTCTTAGTGGCTGCGGGACACTTGAGCTAGCTACCTCACCAGCTTGAACTGCACTTATGGGACTCGCCATGTGTTACTGCAGTGCTGGATGTACGACCAGGATGTACTAGGCCGCTGGTACTTGCCAGTTCACCAGAAGGATGAGTGGCACTAGTACTGGCTCTCTGCTCCATAAGGTGCCCTGCAGTTCTTGCACCTCAACAACAGCAGTAGAACGGGGTCAGGTGACCTTGGCAGGGACCATTACTCTGTCATCAGAGCTATCTGTCAGGGTGCCACTGCTGTCTACAGGATCATATTCTAAGCCTGAATCTGACAGATGGGTGACTTCTTCTTCTCTCATCTGTCATGCTCAGAAACGTGTAGGCCTCTTCACTAGTGTTCCTTCGATTGGACATTTTGGCCTCTAAATTTACTGGTACAACTAGAAGGACTCACAGGAAAAAAGAGCAACTGACTGTCAGCGACTGCTTCAAACGCTACCAAACAACTGTTAGCGTTTGCAGGGATCAGGCCTAATTCTGCGAACCCTGCAGTTATGTGTTTAGTGTTTTGTAAGTGAAAGTAATTGACTGATCCTGCACTTGGGTGGGGTGGGCTGGGCAGAGGGGCTAAACGCAGGTGCTAGCAGGTATCTGGGCTGATCCTGCTAACACTACGTTTTTGGGAACCCTAAACTACTGGGGACACTAGTATAGATCTGATCAGATCAAAATATTGATCCGTTCAGACACTATACTACTAAGGGAGGTGTATGGTGTGCGCGTGGGTTAAACCTTTATTTAGGTAATATACGGCGGGTCCCCTGACGCTATAGAAAAGTAACTAACTAACCAGCATCACCCGTAACACTAATAGGTAATCACTGGTGACGGGTCGATCAAGGGGTTAAACCTTTATTAGGTGGGGTTAGGGGGGTACCTGGGCCTACCACTAACTGCCCTAATGCTGATTAGTGTCAAAAATTACACCAGGACAATGATCAGTGAAAAATTTGACAACTGCACTGGGTGACACTGTGACAGGGAGTGAAGGGGTTAACTTGGGGGGGGGGTGATCGGGGGGTGACAAGTGTACCTACGTGTACTAGTATTCGTGTAGTGTTGGTGCAGCTTACTGTACTGTGAGATGTCTCCTCTCCTCTCTCTGGAAAGAAAAGTGTTCCACGAGGGGAGATGACATCACTTCCCTTGCCTGTATTTACACTTACAGGCAGGGGAAGGATTTCATTTGCCAGAACCAATCAGCAGGTCCAGGCCATAAATCATTGGACTGGACCTGAAGATTGATCGATTCTGGAACTAATCCGATGGTCGCGAGCGTGCCCCGTACAGGTACGGGATTTCCTGCAGCGGTGCCATTGTGCCGCAGTAAATGTACATGACACAGTTGGCAAGTGGTTAATATGTCAGAAGAGACATTGACTGCCTGTTTGCATTATTTTATATTTACACTACTGTGCAAAAGTTAGGAAAAATTAAGGAATGCTTTCCGAAATAGAAGTGTTAATCAATATTTGGTGTGATGACCCTTTGCCTTCAAAAGAGCATCAATTCCTCTAGGTACATTTGCACACAGTTTTAGAAGGGACTCGGCAGGTAGGTTGCTCCAAACATATTAGAGAACTAACCGACATGCGTCCGACTTTGATCCTTGACAATACCAGGCACTGTGTCTGGTATGAATATTTAGGGGAAACTCCACGCCAAATAAAAAAAAAAAAAAAAAAAGGTATGGGTTCCCCCTCCAAGAGCATACCAGGTCCTTCAGGCTAGTATGGATTTTAAGGGGAATCCCCACGCCAAAAAAAACGGCGTGGGAGTCCCCCCAAAATCCATACCAGACCCTTATCCGAACACACAGCCCGGCAGGTCAGGAAAGGCGGTTGGGATGAGTGAGCACCCCCCCCCCCCCCCCCCCCCCGAACCGTACCAGTCCACATGCCTTCAACATGGGGGTTGGGTGCTTTGGGGCTGGGGAGGCCCTGCGCCCCCCCACCCCAAAGCACCTTGTCCCCATGTTGATGACAAGGAGCTCTTCCTGTTGGTTGTCGGGGCCTGCGGGCGGGGGGCTTATCAGAATCTGGAAGCCCCCTTTAACCCTATGTGTATGAGTATGGGGTACATTGTACCCCTACCCATTCACTTGGAAAAAAAAGTGTCAAAAATAAAACAGCACACAGGGTGTTAAAGTCATTTATTAAGGCAGCTCCGGCGTCTCTTCTGACTTACTCTCCCTTCTCCGGGTTTTCTCCGCTGATGTCTTCTAGCCCTCTCCGGGTCTTCTCCGCTCTCTCCGGTTCTGCTCCCTCTGTTCGCTTCCTTCTGCCTCTGCTGGGTCTTCTCCGCTATCTTCTCACTCTTTTGCTGGGTCTTCTCTGCTGTCTTCTCCCTCTGTTCTTCCAATGTTGACTCGACGCTCTCTCCCGCTCTAATGCCGGATGCACGGTGTGCCACTACTTATATAGGCATGGGGCGGGGTCACTGTGTGACTTCATCCAGAGGCCCTGCCCCTTATGACGCCACCACCCGGGGCATGATGGGCGGTGACGTCATAAGGGGCGGCTCTCCGGTGATCCAGCCCTATGCCTATATAAATGGTGCACCCAGCATTAGAGCGGGAGAGAGTTTCGAGTCAACATCGGAAGAAGAACAGAGGGAAGAGACAGCGGAGAAGACTGGGCAAAAGAGTGAGAAGACAGCGGAGGGCCGGGATCTGGGGGCCCCCTTGTTAAAGGGGGCTTTCAGATTCCGATGAGCCCCCCGCCCGCAGACCCCGACAACCAACGGCCATGGTTGTCGGGAAGAGGCCCTTGTCCCCATCACCATGGGGACAAGGTGCTTTGAGACACCCCTGCCCCAAAGCACCCACCCCCCATGTTGAGGGCATGTGGCCTGGTATGGTTCAGAAGGGGGGGGAGCGCTCGCTCGTCCCCACCCCCTTTCCTGACCTGCCAGGCTGTGTGCTCGGATAAGGGTCTGGTATGGATTTCGGGGGGGGACCCCCACGCTGTTTTTTGGCGTGGGGGTTCCTCTTAAAACCCGGTCTGGTATGCTCTTGGAGGGGGAACCCATGCCGTGGTTTTTTTTTTTTTTTAATTTGCCATGGAGTTCCCCTTCAAGATGATCAGAGCACAAGTCAGGTCAGTCAAGACGGCGATCCAACTTTGATCTGACTTCAGTGATATTCAATGGGCTGAAGTAGGATCAAAGTCGGACCAAAGTAGTGCAGGGAGCATTTTCAAAGTCCGACTGACTTGTGACGGACCAGCTTCCCCATAGGGAAACATTGATTTTCACACGTCGTGCGACATGAGCTCCCAATGTCGGAGCGTTTGTCGTACCAGTGTGAACCCTGCCTCATCCTAAAAAAATTCCTGACTTTGTCCAAGTGTAAGAATTCATGCTAGTTTGAAGCCAAAGGGTAGTTGCACCAATTATTGATGTGAGTCTGATGTTTCTTCTGTTTACTTAAATTTTGTAAATTGATAAAAATAGTTAAATTATTTTTTTTTTAAACATTTTTACCTTACAGCATTTTTTACACCTGACTATAACTTTTGCACAGTAATGTAGTTTTGATTTAAGCCTAATGTTGACACTCATCCTGTTTATTTAACCTGTATGTAACAGTTCTATTGTACATTATCGTCCTAGACAGGTTAGTATATTACAGCCATTACACTGAAAACATGGCTTATATTTAGAAATCTAAATTATATACATATTTATTGACCATACACCTCTGACTTGTGTATCAACCTACACATAATTTTGAGTTCTTCGGTGACCAGGTTCATACCCTATGATCTGTGTGTGTGTATATATACAGTCAGGTCCATAAATATTGGGACATCGACACAATTCTAATCTTTTTGGCTCTATACACCACCACAATGGATATGAAATGAACAAGATGTGCTTTAACTGCAGACTTTCAGCTTTAATTTGAGGGTATTTACATCCAAATCAGGTGAACGAATTACAACAGTTTGTATATGTGCCTCCCACTTTTTAAGGGACCAAAAGTAATGGGACAATTGGCTGCTCAGCTGTTCCATGGCCAGGTGTGTATTATTCCCTCATTATCCCATTTACAAGGAGCAGATAAAAGGTCCAGAGTTCATTTCAAGTGTGCTATTTGCATTTGGAATCTGTTGCTGTCAACTCTCAATATGAGATCCAAAGAGCTGTCACTATCAGTGAAGCAATCCATCATTAGGCTGAAAAAACAAAACAAACCCATCAGAGAGATAGCAAAAACATTAGGTGTGGCCAAATCAACTGTTTGGAACATCCTTAAAAAGAAAGAATGCATCGGTGAGCTCAGCAACACCAAAAGACCCAGAAGACCACAGAAAACAACTGTGGTAGATGACCGAAGAATTCTTTCTCTGGTGAAGAAAACACCCTTCACAACAGTTGGCCAGATCAAGAATACTCTCCAGGAGGTAGGTGTATGTGTGTCAAAGTCAACAATCAAGTGAAGACTTCACCAGAGTAAATACAGAGGGTTCACCACAAGATGAAAACCATTGATGTAAAAAATTGGTGAGCCAGATTAGAGTTTGCCAAACAACATCTAAAAAAGCCTTCACAGTTCTGGAACAACATCCTATGGACAGATGAGAGCAAGATCAACTTGTACCAGAGTGATGGGAAGAGAAGAGTATGAAGAAGGAAAGGAACTGCTCATGATCCAAAGCATACCACCTCATCAGTGAAGCATGGTGGTTGTAGTGTCATGGCATGGGCATGTATGGCTGCCAATGGAACTGGTTCTCTTGTATTTATTGATGATGTGACTGCTGACAAAAGCAGCAGGATGAATTCTGAAGTGTTTCCGGCAATATTATCTGCTCATATTTAGCAAAATGCTTCAGAACTCATTGGACGGCGCTTCACAGTGCAGATGGACAATGACCCGAAGCATACTGCGAAAGCAACCAAAGAGTTTTTTAAGGGAAAGAAGTGGAATGTTATGCAATGGCCAAGTCAATCACCTGACCTGAATCCGATTGAGCGTGCATTTAACTTGCTGAAGACAAAACTGAAGGGAAAATGCCCCAAGAACAAGCAGGAACGGAAGACAGTTGCAGTAGAGGCCTAGCAGAGCATCACCAGGGATGAAACCCAGCGTCTGGTGATGTCTATGCATTCCAGACTTCAGGCTGTAATTGACTGCAAAGGATTAAAAAGTGAAAGTTTGATGGATGATTGTTAATCTGTCCCAATACTTTTGGTCCCTTAAAAAGTGGGAGGCACATATACAAACTGTTGTAATTCCTACACCGTTCACCTGATTTGGATGTAAATACCTTCAAATTAAAGCTGAAAGTCTGCAGTTAAACCACATCTTGTTCATTTCATTTCAAATCAATTGTGGTGGTGTATAGAGCCAAAAAGATTAGAATTGTGTTCATGTCCCAATATTTATGGACCTGACTGTATATTTATATATTTTTATATAATATTACAGTACCATGAGCATGATTTATTGTTTATTGTTTCAAGAAAATTAATCCAGCAGCTACATCCCTGCTCTTTTTATTTCCAATGTAAAGTGCAAATGGAGTCGTGTGTTCAGATCCTAAATGGCTTATATAGAACTTATATGGAGATACTAAAAAAAAAAAAAAAAAAAAAAAAAAAAGACATTGATCACATACATTGCGGTACATGTTTAAACTGGCCAACTGCCTTTTTTAAGCAAGAATTTATTAATATAGTATAGTATCTCATGTGTTGTATAAGGGCCCCTTTCACACAGGCTTTCCGGTCAGGTCCACCTGTGAGTTTTTCAGACAGACCTGATTGGATGCTCCATTCAGCGGCGTCTGCTGACATCTGCCGATATTCGATCCCATCCTGTTCGTGAAATCCAGAGGGATGGAAACCATATTTTCCATCCATCTGGAGAACTGGATCGCATAGGATTGGATGAAAACGGACAGGCAGTCCATTTTCATCTGATCTCGATAGAGGACAGCGGGGCTTTGACAAGTCTATCTCCACACAGTGAGCGGAGATGGACCTGTCATCCGCCTGCTCAGCGAGGATCAGCGGATTGATCTCTGCTGAGCAAAGCAGAGACCATACACGGACAAGCCCGTGTGAAAGGACCCTTAATGGAACCTATTTCTACTGCTTAGTTCAGGTCGGTAATTAACCACTTGCCAACCTTAGTACATACCACTACATCGTGGGTAGGGATGAGGCGAACACCCCCCTGTTCGGTTCGCACCAGAACTTGCGAACAGGCAAAAAATTTGTTCGAACACACAAACACCGGTAAAGTCTATGGGACACGAACATGAATAATCAAAAGTGCTAATTTTAAAGGCTTATATGCAAGTTATTGTCATAAAAAGTGTTTGGGGGCCTGGGTCCTGCCCCAGGGGACATGGATCAATGCAAAAAAAGTTTTAATAACGGCCGTTTTTTCGGGAGCAGTGATTTTAATAATGCTTAAAGTGAAACAATAAAAGTGTAATATCCCTTTAAATTTCGTACCTGGGGGGTGTCTATAGTATGCCTGTAAAGGGGCGCATATTTCCCGTATTTAGAACAGTCTGACAGCAAAATGACATTTCAAAGGAAAAAAAGTCATTTAAAACTACTCGCGGCTATTAATGCTTTGCCGGTCCGACAATACACATAGAAGTTCATTGATAAAAACGGCATGGGAATTCCCCACAGGGGAACCCCAAACCAAAATTTAAAAAAATGACGTGGGGGGTCCCCCTAAATTCCATACCAGGCCCTTCAGGTCTGGTATGGATATTGAGGGGAACCCCGGCCAAAATTAAAAAAAAAAAAATGGCGTGGGGTCCCCCTCAAAATCTATACCAGACCCTTCAGGTCTGGTTTGGATTTTAAGGGGAACCCCGCACCAAAATTTAACAAAAAAACGGCGTGGGGTTCCCCTAAAGATCCATACCAGACCCTTATCCGAGCACGCAACCTGGCAGGCCGCAGGAAAAGAGGGGGGGACGAGAGAGCGCCCCCCCTCCTGAACCGTACCAGGCCACATGCCCTCAACATTGGGAGGGTGCTTTGGGGTAGCCCCCCAAAACACCTTGTCCCCACTTTGATGAGTACAAGGGCCTCATCCCCACAACCCTGGCCGGTGGTTGTGGGGGTCTGCGGGTGGGGGGCTTATCGGAATCTGGAAGCCCCCTTTAACAAGGAGACCCCCAGATCCCGGCCCTCCCCCCTGTGTGAAATGATAAGGGGGTACCATTTCACTAAAAAACTGTCAAAAATGTTAAAAATTACAAGAGACAGTTTTAGACATAAGGGGGGAGCGGGGCCACCCGGTGACCCTGCCCCCCTCTGACGCACGGTGACTTGACGGGACTTCCCTGTGGCGTCAAGGGGAATGCCACAGGGAAGTCCCGTCAAGTCCACGTGTGTCAGAGGGGGACGGGGTCACAGGGTGGCCCCTCCCCCAGTTATTTAAGAACCGTCAGAAGAGGAGAAGCGTCACACAGCGGGAGCCTCCCTCCATGCCATTATGGATGCGGAGTGGCCCGAGAAGATGATGAAGACGAGAAGATGATGAAGACGAGAAGATGATGAAGACGAGAAGATGATGAAGACGAGAAGATGATGAAGACGAGAAGATGATGAAGACGAGAAGATGATGAAGACGAGAAGATGATGAAGACGAGAAGATAAGGACGAGAAGATGATGAAGATGATGAAGACGAGAAGATGATGAAGACGAGAAGATGATGAGAAGAGCGGGAGCCTCCCTCCTTGCCATCATGGATGCGGAGCGGCCCGAGGAGAAGAAGGGAAGAAGACGCCGATGCCGTGGAAGAAGATGCCGGGCGAGAACACCGGAGGAAGAACCAGAAGAAGAAGAAGATGAAGGAAGAAACCGAAGAAGCATTTAAATAAAGGAATTGTCAAAAACTGTCTCTTGTCATTTTTAACATTTTTGACAGTTTTTTAGTGAAATACCATTTCACACAGGGGGGAGGGCCAGGATCTGGGGGTCCCCTTGTTAAAGGAGGCTTCCAGATTCTGATAAGTCCCCGCCCTCAGACCCCCACAACCACCAGCCAGGGTTGTGGGGATGAAGCCCTTGTCCTCATCAACATGGGGACAAGGTGTTTTGGGGGGCTACCCCAAAGCACCCTCCCAATGTTGAGGGCATGTGGCCTGGTACAGTTCAGGAGGGGGGGCAGCTCCTCTCTCACCCCCCCCTCTTTTCCTGCGGCCTGCCAGGTTGCGTGCTCGGATAAGGGTCTGGTATGGATTTTTGGGGGGACCCCACGCCGTTTTTTTTAAATTATTTGGCGCGGGGTTCCCCTTAAAATCCACACCAGACCTGAAGGGTCTGGTATAGATTTTGAGGGGGGCCCCACGCCTTTTTTTTTTTTTTTTTTTTTAATTTTGGCCGGGGTTCCCTGAAGGGCCTGGTATGGAATTTAGGGGGACCCCCCACGTCATTTTTTAAAAAATTTTGGTTCGGGGTTCCCCTGTGGGGAATTCTCATGCCTTTTTTATCAATGAACTTTTATGTGTATTGTCGGACCGGCAATTCATTAATAGCCGCGAGTAGTTTTAAATGACTTTTTTTCCTTTGAAATGTCATTTTTCTGTCAGACTGTTCTAAACACGGGAAACATGCGCCCCTTTACAGCATACTATAGACACCCCCCAGGTACGAAATTTAAAGGGATATTACACTTTTATTATTTCACTTTAAGCATTATTAAAATCACTGCTCCCAAAAAAACGTCCGTTTTTAAAACTTTTTTTTGAATTGATCCATGTCCCCTGGGGCAGGACCCAGGTCCCCAAACACTTTTTATGACAATACCATGAATATAAGCCTTTAAAATTAGCACTTTTGATTTCTCCCATAGAACGGCTCCAGATCACTTTTACATGGCGTGCAAGCGGGCTCCCCCTCCTGCCGCTGTTTCCATGCTCTCCAGTGTGATCGTGAAGCCTGGGACCGCTGCTCTCCATTGGACCAGCTGAACATGGAGAAGGGTAAGGTACATTTTGGTTTGTGCTGGTTACTAGCCAAACAAGCATCTGAGTAAACCGATCTGTTTCATCAGATGCTTTTGAGGGCAGAGGAGAGATCTGGGGTCTGACCACAGATCTCTCAGTAAAGAGTACCTGTCACTGCCTAGCTATCACAAAGGATTGTTATTCATCCCTTTTGTTAGCACAAAATTTTCAGAAACCATCATTTTATATTCTCCAGGGCCTTTGCTTTAAAAAAAATATATAATGTAGGGCAACACAGTGTATAAAGTCTTTGGCACGTCCACCCTAGCTGCATTAGGGTAATCGGTTCTAATCCCAACCACGGCACTACCGGCCTGGAGTTTTTATGTTCTCCCGTTGCCTGCGTGGGTTTCCTCTGGGTACTCCCGTTTCCTCCCACACTCCAAAGACATGCTGGTAGGTAATTGGCCCTAGTATGTGTATGTATGAATGTGAGTTGGGGACCTTCAATTGTAAGCCCCTTGAGGGCATGGACTGCATGTACAATGTACTATATGCAGAAATTGCTGGCGCTGTATAAGTGTTATGTGTGTGTGTATATATATATATATATGTGTGTGTGTGTGTGTGTGTGTATATATATATATATATATATATATATATACATATATGAGACTTCACATGTGTTTTTGCAAAATTAAGCTGGGCTTGGATGTTTTTCTTCGTAAGAAAAGGCTTCCGTCTTGCCACTCTACCCCATAGCCCAGACATATGAAGAATACTGGAGATTGTTGTCACATGTACCTCACAGCCAGTACTTGCCAGATATTCCTGCAGCTCCATTAATGTTGCTGTAGCTCTCTTGGCAGCCTCCCTGACCAGTTTTCTTCTCGTCTTTTCATCAATTTTGGAGGGACATCCAGTTATTGGTAATGTCACTGTTGTGCCATATTTTCTCCACTTGATGATGAATGTCTTGACTGTGTTCCATGGTATATCTAATGCCTGGAAAATTCCTTTGTACCCTTCTCCTGACTGATAACCTTTTAACAATGAGATCCCTCTGATGCTTCTGCAGACCATGGCCTTTGCTGTAGGATTAGACAACCAAAGACAACAAAATATTGGGACTTTTTAGGTGCTGAAACCTCCTCCTGGAATGATTGATCTTACAACATGACATTTAAAATTCCATTTTATTTAATTTATAAATGGTTAAAATTATGTCTATACCAAATAGACATAAGAAACAAAATTTTTTTTACAGCATAACTCTAAAATAGGATAGACATCCCCCTTTCAAAAGTGTAGTAGTTCCTTTATAAACATATATTTACACAATCATGGATAGCTATGGCAGACACCGTTACACACATGTGAGGAGACACATCATCATTGACTGTGGAAAATTTTGTATTTTTCATTTGGAAATCAAGGTCCCAGAGTCTGGAGGAAGGGTGAAGAGGCATAGAATCAGAGTTGGATGAGGTCCAGTATGAAGTTTCCACCGTCAGTAATGATTTGGGGAACCATGTCATCTGCTGGAGTTGGTCCACTGTGTTTTATCAAGTCCAAAGTCCGCGCAGCCCTCTACCAGGAAATTCTAGAGCATATCCTCGGCTGATCAGCTTTATGGAGATGCTGATTTCATTTTCGTGCAGCACTTACCCACACTGCCAAAAGTACCAATACCTGGTTTAATGATCATGGTATCACTGTGCTTGATTGGCCAGCAAACTCGCCTGACCTAAACTCCATAGAGAATCTGTGGGGTATTGTCAATAGGAAGATGAGAGACACCAGTCCCAACAATGCAGACAAGCTTAAAGCCATTATCAAAGCAACCTGGGCTTTCATAACACCTCAGCAGTGCCACAGGCTGATCACCTCTATGCCGCATTGATGCAACTTATGCAAAAGGAGCCCAGGGGCATACCGGGGGTGGACTAACTATTTGGGCACTCGGGCACTGACCGAGGACCCGACGGCCACTAGGGGGCCCCATCAGGGCTGCCAGCCTCGGTAAAAGCAGGGACAGTTTGTTAAAAACTGTATATTTTTATATCTGCCCCTGAAATGGCCACTACCGACATCATTTTGCTATACAAATCTCGAGATTGTAGCTGCCCCACCTCTCCACTGCCTCCTCAGCCAATGGGAGCACAGTGTACACGCCCCCTTCTCCAGCGCAGCTTTTTTGACACAGGAGCAGGAGATGCCAACAGATGGAGGAGAGGGAGGAGGGGACAGCCTGCAGTGTGGATACGGCCTGCTGCCTGATAGAAGGTAAGCTGGCTGAGCTGAACTAAATGTATTCTTATAAATGCTTACCCTGGTGGGGAGGGGGAAGGGCTGTGTTAGCTCTAGCAGGGCTCCTCCTGTCTCTTAGACTGCTGTTAGATCAATGTTCTGTGTGTGAGTAGTGCTATGCTTCTGGGGGAAGGATGTGCTGAACTTCTATAATCTCTGCTACACCTCCCTACTCATCACCTGCCCACCAGTACACAGGTACAGTCTCCTCTCCTGTATTACCACATCCAATGTCTGTGAGCTTCTGGATGATTTTTGGGTGAAAAGTGCTGGTTTGTGTGTGTGTATATATATGTATACTGTGCATTGGGTGTGTATACCAGGGGCGGCCCATCAATTAAGGGTGCCGCCCCCTCTATCACGCCACCCCCTATATGTAGAATTGATAGATTCATGCATAGCATAAATTTATCCATGGCCACTGCGGCAACCCCCTATTCGGGCATCCGGCTCTTTTCCGGACACCGGGCGCCTGAATTACAGCGGCGGGGGCGTGTTTTTTTTTAAGCACCTGATTTAGAGCCATAGGCTCTAATAGGCTTCAAAATAGGGTGGCCTCAGAGCGCAGAGTGCTCAGAGCCCATCCAGGTGTGTTAGAAAAGCAAATTAATATTTGATTTCTTTATCGTAAATCACGGGACACAGAGCACCATATTAATGACTATGTGGGTTATACGCTTACCTTCAGGTGATTGGACACTGGCAACCAATAGTAAGATGGTTCCTCCCATATAACCCCTCCTATACAGGAAGTGCCTCAGTTTTTTCACCAGTGTCTTGAAGGTGATGGTCATGGCTGTTGAAGCTCTTTAGTTTCTTCAAAGAATGTCCCACTGAGAACGTTATAATCGGATCCATTCGGATGGCTTACTAAACTAAAGTGGATGGCACCCGAACCTAGGCTCAAGAACGAGGTATTGCTTGTAATGTGTCCTTTTTAGGCGCTGGACCCTTGTTAAAGTTGGTATTCCTGGTCAACTTTGCCCAAGGAAACCACAAAGGGTGCTTTACAGGTCCAGGGGTGTGGACCCCAATGTATAGGGGACCCGGTCCCTGAAGGTCCTTAGAGGCGCTACCCGCCGTGATGGGGGAAGATTGGGCCTGGCAAGACAGGCCCTGCTGCTTGGGATGGTGAGTACTCCCCATTGGGGTTCATTATATATTTCCCCCTTTTTTGTTTCGGAACTACCACAGTGAGCCTTGATCCGTTGTCCGGGGTTACAGAGGCCGATTGGCGCGCTTTAAAAAATTTCTTTTTTCTCAGGCGAGTGCGCGCCGCATGTCCATCGCGTGCGCAGCACCGCCGGTGTGCGCCACTGTCCACGTCACGGCGCCGCGTGGTGGGCAGGTTATCGGCCGCTAAGGCGCGTGCTCCATCCCATGCTAGGGTGTATAGCATGGAGCTCCTGGCGTGCGTGGAACGATTGTGGGCACATGAATCGGATAGTCTTGGACAGCGGTGACAGGTTAAGGACTGGTTGTAGTTGTGGGGAGTACTCCTTGGTGTTTCTCGTATGTAAGCAATGTCTTCCAAAAGACAAGCAACAGAGAACAAGGCAAGCCCAGGGGTAAGAGTCCCTCCACAAAGAGCAGGAGACCAACCCCATATTGATGCAGCCTCAGTCTCTGCTGAAGGTCCTGTGGCTTCTGACCTGGCTGAGCCATTACACTTGTCAGGCATAGTAGCCACTACCAATGTACCTGCCTCGGCTTATGTTACTAAGGATGATTTGGCATCTGCCTTAGCAAGCCTGGAAGGCAAGATAGCTGGCATGATTGCCTCTGTAACACAGGGGGGAAGGAAGCGTGATAGATCTCCCTCCCCTGAGCCTGGGCCAAGTGGTGAGTCACTAGAGCCCCAGGACTCTTATAGCCAGATGGGTCCAGGTGACTTGGAACCAGAATGGGCAGAGGATCCGGAGGAGTTGGTCTTAAAGGACCAGGATGTAGGGGAGGCTGAAGATTCCTCGGCTGAGGACTCCCTAAGCGGTATCGACGGCCTCAGCCATCGGGGTTTAAAAGACCTCAGGGTCAGAAAAAACCCTGGGCCCAAAAGCCACCCAAGCCCAGCTCCAAGTCTACCTTGTGAAGGGGCGCCCCCGCTCTCACGGGTGGGGGGCAGGCTTCGGCTGTTTGGGGAGGCCTGGGAGGAACTGGTTCAAGACAGATAGGTCATGAAGTGACAAGTGTCGATATAGGTGTGTGCGGGGGGAGGATGACGTGAGACGTCAGACGCCCTAGGGGAAGGGAGGAGTAAGAGGTGTGCCGTCCCGCTGAAGCTCTGTCAGACTCCCTCTAGCCTACTCAGAGCGGGATGCCAGGACGGAGCGGATAGAGCGGAGAATTCCGGGAGTATTGAGAGGGGGTCGGCGTGCTGAGAGCCGGCCCCTCTCCCGGAAGATAGAGGCAACATACAGGGCGGCAAACTCCGCGGACCGCTCCGAGTCCCTGCTCTCCCCCCGCCTGCCCCCCCCTCCCTGCAGGCAATGTCAGTGGATGAGTCAAGTATCGAGCCGGACACCACGGCAAGTGTCAGCGGATAGGTGCTTCACAGACTGAGAGTGGCAAGGAAGTTCAACAGCTGAGCATCTCATATAACAACATGGAGTGATGACAGACATCTAAGTGTGGTGGTGGTAAGAGATTCACAAAGCCGAATAAACGCGGAAGGTAAGAGTGTATCAGAGTGTATCAGAAACAAGTTTGGAGAAGCATGCTGGCGGATACTATGCAAGAAAGCTTATGTGAGATCAGCTTTGTTATCCCTGTAACCGGATGGAGGGAAAGTGGGTCCTCTGGTATCATTTCGCATAACCTGTTTTTGCATAAACTACACTAAATGAATAGAATACAATAAGAGTACTGTTATTTAGGGTTGAAGTGGAATAACTGATATCCCCGGGTGGAACAATGGACTGTTTCTTTTGTCTCTCCCTTTTTTTCTGAAGCACATGAACTCCTAGGGCATATTTGTGCCATTTATAAGCCTGCATACCAGTACCGCAGCATCCATGAGGCTCTTGCCCAAGGGGCTTCTTATCTAAGAAGCGGGAAACTGTGACACGGCGAACCCCAGAGTATGCTGTAAGCAGAGTTGATACTTCTGTAAACATCAATTTAGGGAGGAAGCCCTGTAAGGATTCATACGTCTGAGGGGTATGGAGGGTGGTATACAGCAGATATAGGGCTGAGTGAGTGGTATTGGAATATAAATTTTTAAATATATAGTATCATAACGGGTCTCTCCCTATAATATCCACCTAACTCCGGACGCCAGATATAGACCAGCGGAAAACGCATATAGGAACCCTACGTTTCAGTATTGTATAAAGGTACGACTTCAGCACAGTCACACAGAGGCTCATTCATTGATTTAATTGATTTAACTGTGTACCATCACCACACCAGCACCTGCACTTTGAGTATAACTCTACCTGGTATTTAATCAGAAAAAGCCTGGAGCCTGGCCTAATACGGTTAATTCTGGACACACTGATTAGGACTAAGCAGGCCTAGACAGTGGGAAGAGAAGTATGAGTCGCAGTTCAGCTAAAGCCGGGAAGGGGGGCCCACCGAAAACCCCAAAAGAGAATATGGCTGGCAATACCCCCGCTAGTACTATCAAGCAATACATGGTGAAAGGGGGGAGCCCGGGGAGTTCCCAGCAAGAGACTCAAAAATTAAATATAGCAGATAAAAAGAAGAAGGGACTCAACGAGAGGGAAGACATGACCCCAGATCACTCCAGGGAGGAGCTATTAGCCGAGAATACGATGGAAGCATCTAGAATCGACGAACATAGACAAGACTCACAACTACCTTCAAAAGGCGAATTAGCAGAGATGCTTAAAGCGCTTGAAATATCAATCAAGGCGGAGTTCACCTTGCTGAGGTCTGATTTAGGCAACCTCTTGGTAAGAGTGGAAGAGGCTGAAGATAAGCTTGATAAGCAAGGACGGGAGATCTTTGGATTAAAAGAACAACTTAAAACAACCCAACAAAATCAGATAAAAGTATGCTACAGGCTGGAAGATCAGGAAAATAGAGACCGTAGACAAAATCTGAGACTCAGAAGGGTCCCAGAAAATAGGGGTGAAGACCTAAGGAAGACTGTGGCGACTATCTTCAGCCCACTTCTGGGGCTGGAAGGAGAAGACTTCCCAAAAATTGAGCGTGTGCATCGGTTGGGCAGGCTAGACTCCAGACGGTTTGAAGGTAGCCGTGATATAATTGTGAGGTTCAGATTTTATGAGGATAAAGAAAATATCTGGTTTAAGCTTAAGGGCCATGCCCCACTACAGTTCGAAGAAGCAAGAATTCAAGTCTTTGCAGATCTAGCTAAAGGCACACTGGCGAGAAGGCGACATCTAAAACCCCTACTGGAACAAATGGTGAATCAAGATATTACGTATACATGGGGATTCCCAGCCTGCCTAGTAAGTAGGAAAGGTGGGAGATCCGCAAGTCTAAGATTCCCAGGAGAACTAGAAGAGTTCTGCGAGAAATTGGGGATACAGGCACCCCCTACACTGGACTGGTCAATGGAACGCTGGATTGAACTGAGTGTGGGCTAGGGGAGGGGCGTGGTGGGGGGAGGTTCTGGGGGGGGAGAGGGAGCTAAAGGTCATTTTCAATTAAATTTAGGGAAGAGAGGAGATTTGTGGAAATAGAGCCTAGCTTGTTCGGTTGCTAAGGCAATATGAAATGTAGGGACGGTGCACCTTAGACTCCGCCTTCGGAGGAGGAGACCAATGTTGGGCCACAATGTTAGTGACCCTCACTGGTCTAAGGGTTCGGTAGGGACCAGGAGGGGGGTGGGGGGGAAGAGGGGAGGGAGCGGGGGTTGGGGGGGAGAGGGGCGGGTAGAGGAGGGGGGGATGGAGAGGGTGGGGGGGAAATAGAGGGGAGGGAGGGAGGGGTAGTAGGAACCAGGGGTCTTGCTCAACCTCATCCCGATGGAAAAGGGAAAACTCTCCAGGGTCTAAGGCAAAGGGAGATTTCAGGAGGATTAAATAAAGAGATATGGCAACAATAAAATTTACAACATATAATGTTAAAGGCTTAAATACATCCAGGAAAAGATATAATATTTTTAATGAGTTGAAATCATTGGGACCAGACGTGGTGTTCCTACAAGAGACACACATATCACTCCAATCGCGATTAAGACTGTTCTCGAGGGACTACCCGGTCTGGTTTCAAGGAGATACTATCTACAATAGGTCACGGGGAGTAGCTATTGGTTTCGCAAAGAGAATAAGGTTCGTGCTAGAGGAAAGGTTAGTGGACCCAGAAGGAAGATATCTGTGCCTCAGAGGTAGTTTAAATGAAGAGAAAGTTACCCTAGTCAATATTTATGCCCCCAATAAAAATCCGACGAAGTACCTGGCAAACATCTTGGGAAAAATAGTAGAGTTTATGAGTGGACACTTGATTATGATGGGGGACTTTAATTTCTGCCTCAACCCGAGTATGGACAGTACGGCTCGTCCCCAGGGGCAGGACTGTAATCATCTAAAGAAGTTAAAGCAAATACTTTCCAAATGGCAACTGGTGGACATCTGGAGAGTTCAACATCCAACTAAGAGAGATTACACGTTCTATTCCCCTGTGCACGGGACCTACTCTCGGATTGATTGGGGTATAATTGAGCATAAGGGGATTGACAGGGTAAAGGGATCCATGATAGGAAACATAACTTACTCTGACCATGCACCAATGACCATCGAAGTGAGGTCAGGAAGGGACCAGGCTGAGAGGGGGCAGTGGAGGCTAAATGAGGAGCTGATTAGAGAAGTAGAGGGGTATAACAGAATTAGACAAGAACTAGAGAATTATTTTGAGGTAAACGATACGGGGGATATATCAGGGGCAACATTATGGGAGGCACATAAAGCCTACGTTAGAGGAGTATTGATTGAAAAAAAAGAGAGGCAGGAAAAAATCCAAAAATTAACGGAGGAGCTCACGGGATTAGAACAAACCCACAAAAAATATATAGGTCAGTTACCCCAAGAGATACACCATCAGATGGTCATTAAAAGATCTGAGTTAAAAACGGTAATGGAACAGGAGTCCAGAATAAGATAGTCTGGGAGAGACACAGATGGGGTATTAAACCGAGCAAACATCTTGCAAAAATAGTCCAAAGGAAAAAAAAAGATAGGAATTTCATAGAAAAAATTCAAACTAAAGAGGGTCAAATAGAATATTCAACTAAGAAGGTGGCAGAAACCTTCAGGGACTATTATAAAGAGATATACTCTGCCCCCAAGCAAGACATCTACTCAAAAAACAGGATAGAGAGAGGTAACAACTATATCAAAAAGGCAGCGCTCCCCAAGATCCCTGAGGAGGATAGTAGGGTTGTCCCGATACCGATACTAGTATCGGTATCGGCACCGATACCGAGCATTTGCCCAAGTACTTGTACTCGGGCAAATGCTCCCAATGCTTCCCCCGATACCTGGAGGACAGCTGTGATCGGCGCGTGGGGGAGTTACAGGATTCTCCCCCAGCGGCTTTCACCAGCTTTAGTGACATACAGCGGTGATCGCTCACAGCTGACTGTCACTGCATCCTCCTCCGTGCCCCCTCTGTTCCTCTGTGCCTCTCCGCTGTCCCCTGCATTCCTCTATCCTTATCTGTCCCCTCCGTACTCCCCCTCCGTTCCTCTATCCTTATCTGTCCCCCTCCGTTCCTCTATCCTTATCTGTCCCCCTCCGTACTCCCCCTCCGTTCCTCTATCCTTATCTGTCCCCCTCCGTACTCCCCCTCCGTTCCTCTATCTTTATCTGTCCCCCTCCGTTCCTCTCTCCTTATCTGTCCCCCTCCGTACTCCCCCTCCGTTCCTCTCTCCTTATCTGTCCCCCTCCGTACTCCCCCTCCGTTCCTCTATCCTTATCTGTCCCCCTCCGTACTCCCCCTCCGTTCCTCTCTCCTTATCTGTCCCCCTCCGTACTCCCCCTCCGTTCCTCTATCCTTATCTGTCCCCCTCCGTACACCCCCTCCGTTCCTCTCTCCTTATCTGTCCCCCTCCGTACTCCCCCTCCGTTCCTCTATCCTTATCTGTCCCCCTCCGTACTCCCCCTCCGTTCCTCTCTCCTTATCTCTCCCCCTCCGTTCCTCTATCCTTATCTGTCCCCCTCCGTACTCCCCCTCCGTTCCTCTCTCCTTATCTCTCCCCCTCCGTTCCTCTATCCTTATCTGTCCCCTGCATTCCTCTCTCATCTGTTCCCTCCGTTCTCCCCCTCAGTTCCTCCGTCCTCCCCCTCCTTCCTTTGTGTATGGATAGAGTCAGCTGACTCTGTCCATTCACATAACTGAAACATTGTAATCTTCTGTGATTACGATGTGTCAGTTTATGAATGGAGAGAAGCCGCTGTCTTCTCTCCATTCATTCTCAGTGCAGCTGACGCTGCAGAGAAAGGGACTGGGGAATCTCTATCCTCTGTCTCTTTCTCTGTCTCAAGGGGGAGATATCAGAGGTCTGTTAAGACCCCTGATATCTCACCAAAGCCCCCCAACAGGGCTGATTTAAAAAAAAAAAAAAAAAAAACAATAAATAATAAAAAAATATTATTGTAAAAAATAAAAATTGTAAAAGAAAACAAAAAAAAAACCACACACACATACAACGTTCACCCCCCCCCCCCCCCCCCAAAAATAGCAAAAAAAAAAAACTGTCACGTGACATTAAAAAAAAAGTATCGGTAATCGGCATCGGCGAGTACTTGAAAAAAAGTATCGGTACTTGTACTCGGTCCTAAAAAAGTGGTATCGGGACAACCCTAGAGGATAGAGACCTATTGGAAAGACCAATCTCAGAAGAAGAAATTAGTAAAGTGTTAGCTGGAATGGCCTTAGGGAAAAGCCCAGGCCCAGATGGCCTAATAACACTTTATTACAAAACATTTAGAGAAGTTTTAGTACCTAGGTTGTGTCGGTATATGAACGGGTTGGGTGACAGCTTTGAGATGAGCAGAGATGCATTGAAAGCATCCATTACAATTATACTGAAAGAAGGCAAAGATAAAACAATATGCTCAAGCTATCGCCCAATCTCTCTACTGAACAACGATACAAAACTCTACGCTAAAGTGTTGGCAGAAAGATTAAAGGAATACATGAACCTGTTAGTTGATTCAGACCAAGCAGGGTTTGTCCCCAATAGGGAGGGGAGGGACAACGGGATTAGGACCCTGCTCTTGGCGGGGAAAATGAAGGAGAGTGGGCCCCCAGGACTACTTCTGTCAATTGATGCCGAGAAGGCTTTTGACAGGGTAGACTGGGGGTTCATGATCCAGACTCTGGAGGCCATGGGACTGGGCCCTAAAATGATTCGGAGGATAAAAACTTTGTACAATCACCCAACTGCTGTAATCAAAGTTAATGGGATCTTTTCTCAACCATTTGAGATGGAGAGAGGCACGAGACAGGGGTGTCCCCTGTCCCCGCTTCTCTTCGTTTTAGCCATGGAACCCTTCCTGGCTTCAATACAAAGGGACCCGCATATTCGTGGTGTTGTGGTCGGAAAGGAGGAACACAAAGTCGCAGCATATGCGGACGATGTGCTATTCTATGTTACGGACCCAGACACGACGATGCCTAACCTCATGAAGGCATTAAGAAAATACAGAGAGGTATCCAATTTTCAAATGAATATGAATAAATCAGAAATATTAAATATAAATGTAAGCAAGCCAGTGGTAGAGATTTTGAAAAAAGAATTTAGTTTTAAATAGACTAAGGAATTAAAATACCTGGGCGTTAAACTAACCAGCTCAATTAAGAAGACGTTTATTAGTAACTATATGCCCTTATTAGACCGGGTAAGATCAGAATGTAATAGACTCTACCATAAGGCCCTTTCCTGGACTGGACGTATCAATGTCTTTAAAATGGTATTATTACCCAAGATCATGTATGTCTTCCAGATGCTACCAGTTCCCCTCCCCCAGAATTACCTGAGGACGTTAAAAAAAAATAATCATGACCTTTATTTGGAAAAAAAAAACCGAGAGTGTCCCTACAGACGCTAAAACAAAAGAAAGTAGACGGAGGTTTGGCAGTTCCTGATATACAGATGTACTACAAAGCTGTAGTTTTATCTAGGGTAGTAGAATGGGCGAGGAAGGTTAAACGGAAAAAATGGGTAAAATTAGAAGAAGATTTAAGTAATTCACTACTAGGCACTATTATTTGGAATCCCCCACACTTTAGACCACTTGCAGATAGTACACACAAAATAATAAGAAATGTCTTGAAAATATGGGATGGGATATACAAGAAAGTAAATGGGAAATATAATTCACCACTGATTGCACTATTAGATAATACATTTTTTACACCAGGTATGGAGAGTATAGGAGGAAAAGAAGCTTTTTGGGGAAAAACACAATTAAGAGAAATTATGAATGAAGGTAAAATGATGTCACTCCAGCAACTCACACACGGGAGGAATACACGGGGTTTAGATGGATGGCGATATCTTCAACTAAATCACTTTGTGAATAGGCTACCACAGCCAATCAGGTCTGGAAGACAACTGACAGACTTTGAAAAGCTGTGTGATAAGGAGGCCTCAAGAAATACAGTTTCTCAGATCTATAAAATCTTGCTAGCTTCAGAAAAGTGGGAGATGCCGCCATTCATATTCAAATGGGAGAGAGATTTAGGCACTAAAAAGGATATTGACACAATTAAAAGGATTTTTAAAATAAGTGCCAATTCAAAAATAGACACTCGAACGGCCGAAATGAACTACAAATGCATCAGTAGAAGCTACCTGACCCCCGAGATAACAAGTAAATATCAGAAAGGGCCAGCCACCTGTTGGAGAGGATGCCAAGAGATTGGAACAATGGGACACATGTGGTGGAGTTGCCCCATAATTAAAAACTTCTGGCATAAAATCCTTGTCCTCATAAAGGAAATAACGGGAATAGAGGTAGCAGACGACCCTTGGGAGGTCCTGTTCCTAGGGGGGAGGGGGGATCTAAATAACGGTAAGCAGACTCTTGTCCCGCAACTTCTGAATGCGGCAAAAAGAATGATCCCAAGGAACTGGCAGAGGAAGGAGAGCCCGGAGATATGGGAGTGGTTTGACGCAATAGAGGAGATTTGTAATTTGGAGACACTGGAGTGCAGAGTAGAAGACATAAGAAGTAACAATCTGGGTAGCTGGGACCATTGGAAAAAATTAAAAAAAACATGGAGCTACGCCAAAGAAATAAAATCTGTAATTTAAGAAGGAGAGTGGAATGAACGTTAGACCCTGGAGAGAAGGGAGGGGGGGATTGGGGAGGGGGAAGGAATGGGTTGGAGGGGAGAAGGGGGAGGGCAGGGATAGACAAATAAGAATTTAACATGGTCAACTGGATTTATATGACCTCCGGCAAGTCTAAGTAATCCCCTTGACTGGATATATGTATGGTTGTAAGCACTCTTCTTTCTTCTTTTTGTTTATATGGCAAAGTGTCACGATGATGAGACAATGAGAGAGGGACGGATAACTAAATGAACTGCAAAGTTGATCTATACCCCTCAAATTGGTCGACTGATGTGACAAAAAAAAAAAAAAAAAGACAGGTCATTTCCACTGTAAAGAACGGTTACAAAATAGAGTTCCGGGAGGTTCCCCCAAACCGTTTTCTACATTCAAGGGTCCCAGTGGATCCAGAGAAAAGAAGGGGTAATTGTAAAGGTCCCGCACGAGGAAAGATTCAAGGGGTTTTACTCAAACCTATTCACCGTGCCGAAACCAAATGGGGAAGTAAGGCCCATTTTGGACCTCAAGGCTCTCAATTTCTTTGTAGACGTCCGATCCTTCCGCATGGAGTCTGTTGGTTCGGTCATAAGGTCCCTGAGAAGAGGACCTTCATGTGCCGATCTTCGGTCCACACCAAAGGTTTTTACGCTTCGCTGTAGAGGGCAGTCATTTCCAGTTTGTGGCATTACCTTTCGGTCTAGCCACGGCCCCCAGGGTCTTCACAAAGGTTCTGGCCCCAGTGTTGGCTTCCCTAAGACCTCAAGGAGTCTCCATAATAGGATATCTGAACGATCTACTTCTAAGGGAATGCTCTCGCCCTACACTAATTCTAAACGTGTCAAGTACAGTGCGCGTCTTACAACGCCTAGGTTGGGTACTAAATTTGGACAAGTCTGCTCTTTGTCCGACCCAAGCCTTGATGTATCTGGGTCTGGTCTTGGACACCGCCCAAGAAAAGTGTTCCTTCCGCCCTTAAAGGTCGCCTCCATAGTGGAACTTGTACAGAAGGTGAAGAAAGAACTACCCTGTATGATCAATGTGTGCCCACTGCTGCTCAACAGAAGTCGCTCTAACAATCCCATGCCCGTGAAAAATCCACTTGTTGCCATTCGGGTCCATCTGAATAGTGCTCTGCTGAGCCTGGCCTCGGATCAGGCAGCAGAGCAGGTCTGGGTGCGTGCCTGTGCGGTGATATCATGGCACACATCAAGCTTGGCTTTTATTCACATGCCCCACTGCCAGATCTAAAGCCAACCACAGCAGTTCACTATTTTTGCTGGCTCTACTACTCACTTGCGCAGTTCAGAGCCTGCAACAAGTGGATTTTATTTAAAAGTAGGGCTGTTACTGATTAAAATTTTCGTGTTCGATTAATCATTTTTTTTTTTTTTGATCAACTAATTTCGATTAATTATAACGCACATTCAGATCCTACTACTTTTAACTGATTTAGCACCGTTGTTATGGCAACGGCCGAAGCCGGACATAGTGGGGCATGGCTAAGACGTCACACGTCATAAACTCAGCCTCACCGTGCCCATAATCGCAGCCTCACCGTGCCCATAATCACAGCCTCACCGTGCCCATAATCGCAGCCTCACCGTGCCCATAATCGCAGCCTCACCGTGCCCATAATCGCAGCCTCACTGTGCCCATAATCGCAGCCTCACCGTGCCCATAATCGCAGCCTCACCGTGCCCACAATCGCAGCCTCACCGTGCCCACAATCGCAGCCTCACCGTGCCCACAATCGCAGCCTCACCGTGCCCACAATCGCAGCCTCACCGTGCCCACAATCGCAGCCTCACCGTGCCCATAATGTCAGCCTCACCGTGCCCATAATGTCAGCCTCGCCGTGCCCATAATGTCAGCCTCGCCGTGCCCATAATGGCAGCCTCGCCGTGCCCATAATGGCAGGCTCGCCGTGCCCATAATGGCAGCCTCGCCGTGCCGATAATGGCAGCCTCACCGTGCCGATAATTGCAGCTTTACTGTAGTCAGTGCCTGGATTACACAGTCCGCGGGCATCTCCCGCTGTGTGTTTTGGAGCTGAGTGTGAAAACTTTGGCCGCGCGGTAAGAAAAGTCCCGCCCTCCTCCTAGATCAGCTCGTGTGATAGACAGAACACTGCGTCTTATCACACGAGCTGACCTAGGAGGAGGGCGGGACTTTTCTCACAGTGCTACCAAAGTTTTCACACTCAACTCGGAGACACACAGCGGGAGATGCCTCCAGACTGTGTATGAAATATAGTGGAGGAGGAGGGAGCAGAGCGCTGCAGCCACAGCTTAGCCCAAAGCAGCCCCAGGGTAGGCAGCCTACCGATGAAAAAAATTGTTTACGGGGAGATGCTTGTTTACATTAGCATCTCCCCGTTCTTCCTCTCTGTGAGCCGATCGCGGGTATCCCCGCGACGATCGAGTCCGCGGGACCCGCGACCCGACTCAGGGATCTCCCGGCCGGCGCGCACGCAATGGCATGGTGGCAAATTTAAAGGGACGTACGAGTACGCCCATTTGCCCAGCCGTGCCATTCTGTCGACGTACATCAGCGTGCGCCGGTCGGGAACGGTTAAATAGGGCTGCGGAAATGAACGATTAATTCCTCGATTAATCGTTAATTTTTTCGATCGATCAAAATTTTTTTGATCGGTAGGCTGCCTACCCTGGGGCCGCTTTGGGCTAAGCTGTGGCTGCAGCGCAGCGCTCCGCTCCCTCCTCCTCCACTATATTTCATACACAGTCTGCGGGCATCTCCCGCTGTGTAAATATATCGACAGATCCGCGCTTACAGACTGGTTTACACCTGCAGCCCCCCTATATAGGAAGGGGACACCTAAGTGATCCCCCAGAAAACTGAAAATCAAAAAATAGAGAGTGGCGCTGTGTTAGAACTAAGGGTGTGGCTGTAAATTAAACAAGTGCTCAAGTGTATAATATAATGGCTTTTTAGAAGTGAAGAATTTGTTATAGTACGAAACTCCCAAAAAAACGATGTATCCCTATTTTAGTGAAAAATCCTTATTTAGTGATAAAGAGAATTTGCTACTGTAAGTGCAAACAATAACACAAATTTTAAATCATCACCATTATATAACATATATAAATCTTCTAATTAATAATTATAAAGTGACAAGTGCCCAAAACTGTGGTTATCAAACCATAGTGCATTGATGTGCGAGAACCATAATAGTAAATCATTAATAATGTGTAAAAACTGCAACTTTGTATCAAAGAAAATCCCATATACTGTTTGTTACAAAATGTTCATAACAGTAATATAATGTGCCGTGCATCAAAACCCCGTAGGAATCGTGCAGAAAGTTCTTCTTTAGTGGTAAAGAGCCGTGCTGTAATTACTGGCAGTCACCCCCCCAATGTGGTTACACTCACCGGAGCACCCCACCCCTGGAGGGGTACGAGCGCGTGATGTTGATCCTGTCTCCCCGGTTGTATGGGTGCCAGTATCCTTCCACGCGTCCCAATCCTAAACGCAGCTACTTGCATACAAGGAGGTGGGGACTTCCTGTCCCTTGATGTAGTAAAGGTCTCCACTGGATATCCACTTGACCCCTGTACTCTACTCATGACCCCTGTACTCTATACATTATACTATACATAGACCTGACCAAGGTGTTCATTGTCTCAACAGTTGCTGGTTTTAATTAAGTTCTTCTGTAATGTTGCCACAGCCAAAAATATCCTTTTTTGTGCAGAAAAAAACCATATATAATGGAATAATTTATTTTAAAAACAAATGATCCTTTGACTGAGATTCATTTGTGTCTGAGATTATCAGCTGCGACACAGTAATTCGAAATTTGTGGGTGCAAGGTCTGTGGTATGTTTGCATTGTATACAGCAGATGCAGATTCTGTTCAATCCTCTTTTAAGACTCTCCCACTGGTCATGCCCATTGTTCGCCATAGTGCAATATATATGCCGCAGGTCATCATCTCCCTGGTAGGGGTCCCAGTGCAGTATTTTTCCCAGAGGCCCATGATGCTGTTAAGATGGCAATGCCCGTGAAAGGCTCCTGATGAATTTACTGGGTCACTAGCGCTAAGTCTCCTGCCACTCAGCATGTCGCCGAGCATGGTGCCCCTCCCATCAGTGGGTATGCCCACATTCATATTGCGTCAAAAAAAGATGGCTGCCCCATGGCGGCCATTTCTAAGCCTGGGGGCCCCATAATCTCCTATTGCCCGGGGGCCCCATGAGTTGTCAGTCCGCCCCTGGTGCATACTATACTGTACATGGACATACATTTCAGTAAGCCAATATTTCTGTATTAAAAAATTTTTTTTTTTTATTTTATTATTTTTTTTTATATTTTTCTTATGTCATAATATAATTTTACTGAATTTTGGGTTTTCACTAGCTGCAAGCCATAATCATCAAAATGTAAAAAGAAAATGCTTGAAATATATCACTCTGTGTGTAATGCATCTATACTTTAATTGAATTACTAAAATAAATTAACTTTTGGTGATATTCTAATTTTATGAGATGCACGTGTGTGTGTGTGTGTGTGTGTGTATATATATATATATATATATATATATGTGTGTGTGTGTGTATATATATATATATATATATATGCCCTGCCTTGCTAAAGAAGCTGAGGGTAAAGGTGATGGACTGGCCAAGCATGTCTCCAGACCTAAACCCTATTGAGCATATGTGGGGCATCCTTAAACGGAGGGTGGAGGAGCGCAGGGTCTCTAACATCCACCAGCTTCGTGATGTCTTCATGGAGGAGTGGAAGAGGACTTGAGGGTTGCCTCAAGTTGTTGGATTATTCTTTGAAGAAGAAATTATGCTCACTGTGGTGTAATCCCCTTGGATTTTATATATAACTATATTGATGCGGGATAGGTTGAGTTGACTGAATTTAGAATAACCCATGCTCTGTTGACCTGAATCATCCTGCTCCATTTAGTTGCTTCCCAGAAGCATCTAGAATGTGCAGGTACATCTGGGGTAGGTGTGGTGACTGGAGTTTCTGGCCTTAAAAAGGCTCTTAATTACATGCTTATTCATTTGTCCATATTTGTTATACTGATATAAAGAAAAACCAGTAATTAGTAAATGTGTGTCATACAGGTTAATGTGCAGAATTAATACAGAATCTGCACTTGTATATGATTTATAGGAGTTGCAGAATGATCTAGACCGGGAAACGTCAACCTTACAGGAACTGGAAGCACAAAAGCAAGATGCACAAGACCGGCTAGATGAAATGGACCAACAAAAAGCAAAATTAAAAGACATGCTGAGTGATGTCAGGCAGAAGTGCCAGGAGGAAGGGCAGATGGTAAGGATGTACTTTTCAGTCTCTTTCTAATTACTTGAAGTCCAACTGGGGTTTGTTAAATCACATGTTGGCTTCGGGTCTCTCCAGAACTGCATTGACAAGGTTCTCTCACAGTAAATTTTGTATTTCATCCTCTTGTACAAGGCCAGGGCAACTCTGGCTCTCTTTACAGCTGGACAATTATTTATTCCTGGTTATAAAGAATCCATTGGGGCAGTGTGATACTGTCATTTTTCTTTCTAATTGCCATAAAATAGCTATCCTAAGTAGTAATCAAACAGAATAGAAATGTGACCAGTTCCCCCGTTGTTTATTTACGAGTTTTAGTTTCTTATTCACCCCTATATCTTTTGAAAAAGAGATAGAAGTGGCATGTGGTGGCTTCAGAAATATGGGTGGAGCATATGCTTTGACAGAAGCCCACCACCCATTTTACACTTTTCTTAGTTTAAGACTGGGTTCACACTAAGGATCGCAGCGGCTCACGGCAGGAGTCCGTTGCGTCTCCATTCACCATTTCAGCCCAAATTTCGAGCTGAATTCAGACCTGAAACAGATCAAAAGATGTACAGGGCAACTGTGCAATACGCACCGGAGCTGCTGCAGAGATGTGTGAACAGGCTCCATAGAGAAAACCATATCCAATTCACAATAGTGTGAAACCAGCCTAAAGGATATTTCAGAAACACATAATTGTGTCACTACAGCTGCCATGAAAGGTATATTTTATGTAGCTGCAACAGTATGATAGAATATGTCATGCAACAGGTTTTTTTTTTATTCTGTTTCAGAATAACTTTCTATACTAAAAGTTCAGATTGTAAGGTCTGGCCTTGTTATAGCTTAAATATCCACATAGATATCTATAGATAGCACAGACATGAGTCCACTCAATAAATCATTCCTATTTCTGTAAATCTGGCATTAAAAGGTCAAAGTAAGTCATTATAGGTGAACCCCCATACCAATTCCCGAAGTCGGAGTTTGACCCTCCTCTGACAATTTTTTACCATTATTGCTACATTATGGAAAGATATTTAAAGATATGTGTAGATGATTACTGTTGTCAGTTTAATGAATGTAATACTGTTAGTCACGATGCCCAAGATGCAGTAAAAACCTTGGATTGAGCGTAATGTGGTCTGAGAGTGTTTTGCAAGACAAGCAAATTTTTTTTTTATAAATTTTGACTTGATAAACGAGCCAGGTCTTGATATACAAGTAGCGTCATGTCACAACTGAGTATAAAAGAGAAGAGAATTGCCTCTTAAGTGTAGCAATATGGTTAAATTTAATGGAGGTACAACATTTTGCAACGCACATGGTTGATGATTAAAACAGGCACATCTAAGTATGCAGCCATCCACATAAACCAGCCTCCTCACCGCAATCGACATCATCCCCCTTCTACGCTGCACTCCACTAGCGCTACAAGCCTCGCTATCAGATCACTGTACTGTAGGGTAGTCTTCTCAGTCATGATTGTAGACTGACATCAGTGAGAGCTGGCGCACCGGTGCGGAGGATGGTCTATGTGGACAGCTTTACCCTGGCTGCCTGTATACTTAGATGTGCCTGTTTTAATCATCAACCATGTGAGTTGCTAAATGTTGTACCTTCATTAAATGTAACCATATTGCTACACTTAGAGGTGCCTCTCCTCTCTTTTATACTCCATAGCTCCTGCTGGATTTTGGTTCTAATCCCCTTGTGGAGGCCGCCATTTGTGAATGGACACTTTATGGTTAAACAACCTATCACATTGCTATAATCTTTTTATAGAGACTGAAGGAGTAATGAATAAATGGTTGTGGAATGAATCATCTGAGTTTCCATTATTTATGGGGAAATTCACTTTGATATACGAGTGCTTTGGATTACAAACATGTTTCTGGAACTAATTATGCTCGCAATCCAAGGTTTTACTGTATTGGTAAATAGAATTTGGGTTTGTTGCACAAGTAATAAGTACTTTGTTTTAAAAAGAGCTTTTTTTGGCCGTATTATTTTGCTAAAGTTTTTTTTGTTTTACAGTGGGGACGGAAAGTATTCAGACCCCCTAAAATTTTTCACTCTTTGTTATATTGCAGCCATTTGCCAAAATCATTTAAGTTCATTTTTTTTCCCTCATTAATGTACACACAGCACCGCATATTGACAGAAATACACAGAATTGTTGACATTTTTGCAAATTTATTAAAAAAGAAAAACTGAAATATCACATGGTCCTAAGTATTCAGACCCTTTGCTGTGACACTCATATATTTAACTCAGGTGCTGTCCATTTCTTCTGATCATCCTTGAGATGGTTCTACACCTTCATTTGAGTCCAGCTATGTTTAATTATACTGATTGGACTTGATTAGGAAAGCCACACACCTGTCTATATAAGCTCACAGTGCATGTCAGAGCAAATGAGAATCATGAGATCAAAGAAACTGCCTGAAGAGCTCAGAGACAGAATTGTGGCAAGGCACAGATCTGGCCAAGGTTACAAAAAAATTTCTGCTGCACCTAAGGTTCCTAAGAGCACAGTGGCCTCCATAATACTTAAATGGAAGACGCTGGGGACGACCAGAACCCTTCCTAGAGCTGGCCATCTGGCCAAACTGAGCTATTGGGGGAGAAGGGCCTTGTTGAGAGAGGTAAAGAAGAACCCAAAGATCACTGTGGCTGAGCTCCAGAGATGCAGTCGGGAGATGGGAGAAAGTTGTAGAAAGTCAACCATCACTGCAGCCCTCCACCAGTCGGGGCTTTATGGCAGAGTGGCCCAACAGAAGCCTCTCCTCAGTGCAAGACATATGAAAGCCACATGGAGTTTGCTAAAAAACACCTAAAGGACTCCAAGATGGTGAGAAATAAAATTCTCTGGTCTGCTGAGACCAAGATAGAACTTTTTGGCCTTAATTCTGAGCAGTATGTGTGGAGAAAACCAGGCACTGCTCATCACCTGTCCAATACAGTCCCAACAGTGAAGCATGGTGGTGGCAGCATCATGCTGTGGGAGTGTTTTTCAGCTGTAGGGACAGGACAACTGGTTGCAATCGAGGGAAAGATGAATGCGGCCAAGTACAGGGATATCCTGGATGAAAACCTTCTCCAGAGTGCTCAGGACCTCAGACTGGGCAGAAGGTTTACCTTCCACCAAGACAATGACACTAAGCACACAGCTAAAATAACGAAGGAGTGGCTTCACAACAACTCCATGACTGTTCTTGAATGGCCCAGCCAGAGCACTCACTTAAACCCAATTGAGTATCTCTGGGGAGACCTAAAAATGGCTGTCCACCAACGTTTACCATCCAACCTGACAGAACTGGAGAGGGTCTGCAAGGAGGAATGGCAGAGGATTCCCAAATCCAGATGTGAAAAACTTGTTGCATCTTTCCCAAAAAGACTAATGGCTGTATTAGATCAAAAGGGTGCTTCTACTAAATACTGAGCAAAGGGTCTGAATACTTAGGACCATGTGATATTTCAGTTTTTCTTTTTTAATAAATCTGCAAAAATGTCAACAATTCTGTGTTTTTCTGTCAATATGGGGTGCTGTGTGTACAATAATGAGGAAAAAAAAATGAACTTAAATGATTTTAGCAAATGGCTACAATATAACAAAGAGTAAAAAATTTAAGGGGGTCTGAATACTTTCCGTCCCCACTGTATATGCAATTTATAGACAAAAGTTGTAAAGTGTTTTTTTTCTAGTTTGACCAGATTAGACCATCGCTGTAGTGGTTGAAAGCTGTCACTAATGTAAATAGAATAAGTTCTCTCTAGTGACAGCAGATGTAGATGGTAGTGGGGGCATATACAAATCCAAAGTCATGCTGGAATTGTCCACTTCTCAGGGGTTTGGGGGAAACTTTGGATAAAGCAGTGTGTTTTGTTTTGTTTTTTTTAATTGTTTGAGGGCAAGTGAGCATGATTAAGAATTATCCGTTCATGTGAGCTAAAGGAGGACAGAATGAGAAGCTGTGCAGGAAGCTGGGTGCCAGTAGCAGCTGTAGATCTAAAAGATATATATATAGTTTCTCAACTTACAGCTAAGCACAGTAGGGTTGTTAAATCATAACCCATGCATTGGAAAAATATGACAAAATAATGATAGTATGAATTTTTGTTGTCTATTATTTGGAATTTGTTTAGCAAATAAGTGCTTCTGTCTTGTAGATTTCATCTTTAAAGGTACAGATTCAGTCCCAGGAGTCAGATGTGCAGGCACAAGAGGAGGAGCTTAATAGAGCCAAATCAGAACTCAACAGATTACAGCAGGAAGAAACTCAACTGGAGCAGAGTATCCAGGCTGGCAAAGTTCAACTGGAGACCATTATTAAGTCATTAAAATCCACACAAGAGGAAATCGATCAGGTACCATTTGTGCACTACCTGAGAGGTATAGCCAAAATAACTTTGGCCATACTTCTCCTTTAAGAGGCTAATGAACAGAAGTATCCATAGATATTTATTGGGAAATCTTAAAACTTAACTTCCACAGCTGTACAGGCTCCTTTCCTGTACTGAAATTACTTACTCTGATTTCACTGTCTATCCAGAGCTTCTTGCACTGTGCATTAAAAGCCGCAACAAATCATGTAGAGCCAGCCTCATTTCCTGGCTGGAGAATGTCCAGCACCATATAGCTGTTTCCTTCCTAGTCTGTCCTTTAAGCCCCGTACACAGGATACAAAAATCTGAAGTAAAATTTCTTACGACGAACGATCTGCAGATTTTTCATACGACAAAAGCTGGGTGTGCAGACTATAACATTTTTGTCAGATGTGAACACAATGTCCGATTTTGGTTTAATTAGTACGGTTTTTTCGTCCGAAAAAAAACGTAAGAGCAAGACTATGCATGCTCAGAAATGAAAGAATACATACAAAACTATTCAACACATTACGTCACTTTTGAAGTCGTATTCTGTCGTACGAGAATTTTCGTATGGTGAGTAAGCTCTTCACTTTCCACATGAGACTAGCATGCAACAAAAAATGGACGAACGGTCATCCGAAAATCTGATCGTGTGTACAAGGCTTCACCCCCCCCCCCCTTTCGTTCATTGAATTTTAGTTCTTTTAATCATGGAGGCTCACCATAACATGTGGCCATTAACTAGGGCAATCTGCATGCAAATGGTGCATAGGAGTTTCCTCCCCACTGACATCCACCCAACAAGGCATTATTTATATTTGCATAAGTCCCTTGCAAGAGCCAGCCAGCTGCTTGCATCAGGGCTTAGAGCTCTGGAGAGGAGTACTGAGGCATGAGGTGGGCTCTGATGTTTTCCACTAACAATGATCTGCCTGCATAGAAACCCAGTAATGAGGTCACTGAGTAAAATAAAAAATGAAATGAAATGTTTTATTTAAAAAATCATTGTCTTGTAGATGAGGGTGAAAAGAAGGAACAAGGGAAGGCAGAATATAAGCATATTTAATGTCTTCTTTAAAAATGTATGTGCGAGCTGCATGTTTTACGTTGACGGACTTATCAATAAATTTGCTATTGAACGAATCTGCTACGTAATAATTAATAAAATTAATAAATGTAAACATTCTTTAATTTTATTAGATCAGTCTAGAACTAAACCCCACTTTTATTCAGAATAGTGAACGTTATTCAACATCAATGTTCTGCTTTAATTTGTCACAAGGCAACTGTAGCAAAAAAATTAAAATATATGCAACGTCCTTATTATCTTTAAAACAGCAGCAGAAAATAACTATTCTCTCAGTGATTCCTCCAGGTAAAATGAAATAATATTTAATGCAGGGCTCATTCAGACCAGACAATTGTGCAGATCACATGAATGTGGGTGTGCGCTGGCAGGAACAGTGCCAGTATGCTGATCCCGGTGCATCACACAGTGGTGTCCGTTTATGAAGCAGTGAAATCTATTCACTGCTTCATTCTCCGGCATTCACAGTGAAGATCTTTCTCCTCTGTGTGCCAGTTTATGAAGCGGTGTAGATCGCTTCACCTTCTGAGGAGTGAAGCAATCTACAAACGCTTCCAACAGTGGAGAATGGCCCCTGATACTGGAATCTCGTGAGACTTTACGAGATTACAGTACCAGAAATTCACCGAAATACCAAGATGTCAGTTTATTAAGCAGTGATAAATTATCACCGCTCAATACACGGACAGACGGCGTGGATTAGAGTCCCCCTACATTATATACATATGTATACACACACACACACACACATTATATATACATGTATATACACACACATTATATATATATATATATACATATACACATTATATATATATATGTATACAGATAAATATGACAGGGGGACATGGTTACAGTGTTGGGGGTTCTGAACGAGGCATAAGGAAGTTAAAAATCTTCCTCCTTCCCCCTCAGATCCCCTGAGATTTCCTCTTCACTTCCCGATTCACCACCTCTGAGCTGGTGAACCTGGGAGTGTGAATTCTGACTCAGATCGCCAGTGAAGCGGTGAGATCACCGCTTCATAAACTGGCCGTTACTGTGTCATTCATGAGGATTCTCCATGTGTAGAGATAATCGGTAGGAGAACAAGTTCATACATGTTCTCCCCCGATTATCACTGTTTCATAAACTGTTTATGGACTGTGATCAGCGGCGATCCTCGGGATCACCACTGATCACTGCTTCATAAACGGACACCAGTTTCTTTTATCTTTTTTCATTATTAAGTTGTGAAAAGCAACACTTCATAAAGTTCTATTCACACAGCAGCGTTTTCTATGCAATAGTTTGAGACCTAGTGGTATGAATTGACACCATAGGAAACAAATAAGACTTTAAATGAATTTCAGACTGAGAGCTTTGCACTCTGACCATGTTTCATGTTGCTGCCTAAATATGCATGTAAGGTGAAACATGGTGCAAAAGGTGGTGTTCGCTTTAAAGATCTAAAACCCTATAGACTGCAATGGTTAAAGTAGAACTTCACTCTCCCAATTAACATTGATTATTTTTAATCCTCATGATGCTAGCATTAGTAAATGAATAGGAAAGTATATCATATTTACTTTTTTTCTTAATTTCTTTGGTTACCTTCTGGTTTCTTGCCTAGATAAATGATGTTATACATCCCAGGAGTCTTCAGGAGGGGTTTTCTCAGCTAAGCACACTCTCCTTTATGCATGATTGAGCTAAGGGCAGATGGATTCCAGGAAGTAAATGCTACATGGATCGTCTGCCCTTACTCAAAATGGCCATGGCCGGAAATGCTGGGGGATGTTTATCAAAATGATTTCTCAGCAAAATAAAGCATGGAGTTTGCTTTGAATATTTAAAACTAATTAAATGGTGTTTTTGGTTTGTTATGCTATTTTGTGAGACAGTTATAAAAGAAAGGTGGAGCTATTGTTGAGATTTTTTTCTGAATACTGATTGCCTCGCTGTTGGCTTCAACAACTTCTTAGTCACTAATTTGCAGATTAAAAGTTGTGACTGAAGCAAAACAGCCAGCCAGCTACCATTTTCAGACCTATCTGCTAGGGTTGCACCAATACTGATATCGGTATCGGTGCCCATACCGAGTATTTGCATGAGTACTCATACTCATGCAAATGCTCTTGACACCCGAAACCCATACAGTGGGGCAAAAAAGTATTTAGTCAGCCACCAATTGTGCAAGTTCTCCCACTTAAAAAGATGAGAGAGGCCTGTAATTGTCATCATAGGTATATCTCAACTATGAGAGACAAAATGTGGAAACAAATCCAGACAATCACATTGTCTGATTTTTGAAAGAATTTATTTGCAAATTATGGTGGAAAATAAGTATTTGGTCACCTACAAACAAGCAAGATTTCTGTCTCTCACAGACCTGTATCTTCTTCTTTAAGAGGCTCCTCTGTCCTCCACTCATTACCTTTAATGGCACCTGTTTGAACTTGTTATCAGTATAAAAGACATCTGTCCACAACCTCAAACAGTCACACTCCAAACTCCACTATGGTGAAGACCAAAGAGCTATCGAAGGACACCAGAAACAAAATTGTAGACCTGCACCAGGCTGGGAAGACTGAATCTGCAATAGGCAAGCAGTTTGTTGTGAAGAAATCAACTGTGGGAGCAATAATTAGAAAATGGAAGACATACAAGACCACTGATAATCTCCCTCGATCTGGGGCTCCACGCAAGATCTCACTCTGTGGGGTCAAAATGATCACAAGAATGGTGAGCAAAAATCCCAGAACCACACGGGGGGAACTAGTGAATGACCTGCAGAGAGCTGGGACCAACGTAACAAAGGCTACCATCAGTAAAACACTACGCCGCCAGGGACTCAGATCCTGCAGTGCCAGACGTGTCCCCCTGCTTAAGCCAGTACATGTCCGGGTCCATCTGAGGTTTGCTAGAGAGCATTTGGATGATCTAAAAGAGGATTGGGAGAATGCCATATGGTCAGATGAAACCAAAGTAGAACTGTTTAGTAGAAACACAACTTGTCATGTTTGGAGGAAAGAGAATGCTGAGTTGCAACCAAAGAACACCATACCTACTGTGAAGCATGGAGGTAGTAACATCATGCTTTGGGTCTGTTACTCTGCAAAGGGAACAGGACGAGTGATCCGTGTACATAAAAAAATGAATGGGGCCATTTATCATGAGATTTTGAGTGCAAACCTCCTCCCATCAGCAAGGGCATTGAAGATGAAACGTGGCTGGGTCTTTCAGCATGACAGTGATCCAAAACACACCGCCCGGGCAAAGAAGGAGTGGCTTCGTAAGAAGCATTTTAAGGTCTTGGAGTGGCCTAGCCAGTCTCCAGATCTCAACCCCATAGAAAACCTTTGGAGGGAGTTGAAAGTCAGTGATGCCCAGCGACAGCCCCAAAACATCACTGCTCTAGAGGAGATCTGCATGGAGGAATGGGCCAACATACCAGCAACAGTGTGTGACAACCTTGTGAAGACTTACAGAAAACATTTGACCTCTGTCATTGCCAACAAAGGATATATAACAAAGTATTGAGATGAACTTTTGATATTGACCAAATACTTATTTTCCACCATAATTTGCAAATAAATTCTTTCAAAAATCAGACAATGTGATTGTCTGGATTAGTTTCCACATTTTGTCTCTCATAGTTGAGGTATACCTATGATGACAATTACAGGCCTCTCTCATCTTTTTAAGTGGGAGAACTTGCACAATTGGTGGCTGACTAAATACTTTTTTGCCCCACTGTACCTTGTGCATTGAATTGGCTCATATCGCACTGCAAAGAATCGAATGCGATTTCCCCCACTGCGCTGTGTGTGTGAACCCAGTATTAAAAGGGAAGCGCCATATAGTGCAGCAATGGGCAGTTTTTATTAAAAATTTTCTAACAACTCCCATTGAAGTACATATCTCAAATCCAAATCTACATAGTGTCCCGGTCCCACTGATGATAGAAAACCACAGCTGCTGGAGGTGCTCACAGGGCTGGAGGAGAAGCCCAGTTATTTTGTATGGTCTCAAATCGCAACGCAAAGGTATCGGTGCTCATAGTCGCCAATGAAAAAACGATATCAATGCAACCCTACTATGTGCCAGTGCAGCCTTTCCTCCTTCAGTCCTTGAAAATAATGCAGTCCTCACCATAAACTTTATGAATGTGCAGCTTGAACTGCCACTATAGCTTGGCTGTATGTAAAGAATAGATCCCAGTGAGATAAGGAAGTCTTCTTTAAAGAATTATTTAATGATTTTTGTATTATTATCATGACAGCCAGGCAATTAGCATTTTCAAAGGGTGATTGTCAATTTATTTTGCTTATATAAAGTTTCCTTTCACGGGCAGCGGTTTAAAATAATGCAGATATATCTTGTACAGAGTTCAGGAGCGTCTTCAGACACTTCTGTCTCCCTAGCCGCAAATGCCACCTGCACGTTTATATTTACTTGAGTTATTCGGAATGTATCTGCTGTTTTTAACCTTTGAAGTCACTATGTGTCTTTAAGGATGTGGTTTGTCTGGGTTTCATCCTCCTCATCCTATATTGTTGATATACATTATTACTTTTTTTTGCTGTAATTGTCAAAAAATCTAAATGCCAATAATAAAGCTGAACTCCTTGTATGATCTCTATTACATAGTTATATTGGTCTAACTTGACAAAATGTAAGGGTATGTTCATACCAGCCGCTGCGCTGGCGTGCGGTCCAGCTGGATAGTGCTGATGCGCCATTTTTAGACCGTTGCACTGTACCCTTTTTTTTTTTTTTTTTTTTTTTTTAAACAATTTGAATTTATAACTTTATTTTCTATTTATTTTTTTGATTGAAATGTCAGAAACATTTCATAACTTACCTGGCCGCCACGCAGTGCAAGGCAGTGGATTGCCTCGCACTGTACTGCGCTAAAAAAAGTATTGCATGCAGTGCTTTTTTTTTTTTTTTTTTTTTTTTTTTTTTTTTTTTTACCACACAACGCTTGCACACCACACATTGATGTGAATCCAGCAGGTAAAGAGACCAGGCGTTTTGCCTGGTCATGTGGTGCGTTTCATACCTAGGGTTCGATGGGAAGTGGACAATCGCTGTGGTAGTCGGCACTACTACAGTGATAGCTGCTCTCTTCTGGTTTCTGTTCCAGCAGCTTCCCCTCTGGTCCCCCTGTGGTCATTGTGCAGAGGGGAAGCTGCTTGCCTGGCACTGCCCCCCACAATCGTAGAACGCTGTGCATTTAGTTTTAATGACTACATGACTCTTCTCTTCCTGAGAACAAGGCAGTTCTTTGATTGGACAAGGTGAAGAGAAGTGGCAGTGATGTCATGATCTCCACCTCATCTAATTAGAGAACGCCTTGCATTAATTGATGAAGTACAAAGCATTCTGTGAAGTTGGCAGTGGTGAGTGACCCCCTGTGGTCATTGTGCAGTGAGAAAGCTCCTCTGCACAGGACCAAGAAGATTGCAACTTTCACTCTAGTAGCACCGAATACTACAGTGATTGTCTGCTTTCCCAGTGGACCCTCAGGTATGAGATATATGTACTTACAGTGCCTTGAAAAAGTATTCACACCCCTTGAAATATTCCAAATGTATTAGGATTTTATGTGATAGACCAACACAAAGTGGCACATAATTGTGAAGTAGAAGGAAAATGATAAATGGTTTTCAAAATGTTTTACAAATATGTGAAAAGTGTGGCGTGCATTTGTATTCAGCCCTCCTGAGTCAATACTTTGTAGAACCACCTTTCGCTGCAATTACAGCTGCAAGTCTTTTTTGGTATGTCTTTACCAGCTTTGCACTTCTAGAGAGTGACATTTTTGCCCATTCTTTTTTGCAAAATAGCTCAAGCTCTGTCAGATTGGATGGAGAGCTTCTGTGAACAGCAATTTTCAAGTCTTGCCACAGATTCTCAATTGGATTTAGGTTTGGACTTTGACTGGGCCATTCTAACACATCAATATTGTTTGCTCTAAACCATTTCATTGTAGCTCTGGCTGTATGTTTAGGGTCATTGTCATGCTGGAAGGTAAAGCTCCGCCCCAGTCTCAAGTCTTTTGCAGACTCTAATAGGTTTTCTTCTATGATTGCCCTGTATTTGGCTCCATCCATCTTCCCGTCAACTCTGACCAGCTTCCATTTCCCTGCTGAAGAAAAGCATCCCCACAACATGATGCTGCCACCACCACAGTGGGCAAATGGTGTATTCAGGGTGATGTGCAGTGTTAGTTTTCCGCCACACATAGCGTTTTTCTTTTAGACTATAGGTTCAATTTTGGTCTCATTTGACCAGAGCACCTTCTTCCACATGTTTGCTGTGTCTTCCACATGGCTTCTTGCAAACTGCAAACGAGACTTTTTATGGCTTTCTGTCAACAATGGATTTCTTCTTGCCACTCTTCCATAAAGGCCAGATTTGTGGAGTGCACGACTAATAGTTGTCCCGTGGACAGATTCTCCCACCTGAGCTGTGAATCTCTTCTGCTCCTCCAGAGTTACCATGGGCCTCTTGGCTGCTTCTCTGATTAATGCTCTCCTTGCCCGGCCTGTCCGTTTAGGTGGACGGCCATGTCTTGGTAGGTTTAGAGTTGTGCCATACTCTTTCCATTTTTGGATGATGGATTGAACAGTGCTCTGTGAGATGTTCAAAGCTTGGGATATTTTTTTATAACCTAACCCTGCTTTAAACTTCTCCACAACATTATCCCTGACCTGTCTGGTGTGTTCCTTGGCCTTCATGATGCTGTTTGTTCACTAAGGTTCTCTAACAAACCTCTGAGGGCTTCACAGAACAGCTTTATTTATATTGAGATTAAATTACACACAGGTGGACTCTATTTACTAACTAGATGACTTCTGAAGGCAATTGGTTCCACTAGATTTTAGTTAGGGGTATCAGAGTAAAGGGGGCTGAATACAAATGCATGCCACACTTTTCAGATATTTATTTGTAAAAAAATTTTGAAAACCATTTATCATTTTTTTTCCACTTCACAATTATGTGCCACTTTGTGTTGGTGTATCACATAAAATCCCAATGAAATACATTTACGTTTTTGGTTGTAACATGACAAAATTTGGAAAATTTTAAGGAGTATGAATATTTTATCAAGGCACTATACATTGGTCCAAACTGGACCAATGTAAGTATGCAATAAAGATCATACCTAGGAACTGGCTTTAAAGTGTTGAAGTGAACACAGGTTTTTTTTAAAGGGACAGCCATCAAGATTGCCCATGTTATTATTTTGTGTATTTCAGGCAGGATTTCATGTGTTTATTGAAAGTTTAATATCTGCTGTAAAATTAATTTTTGACTCACTTTTGGGTGTCCAAGGGCCTCACACAGGGTCCCTCCTTTCCTCTACTAATGCTAACCTGTCATGGTGGCTCTTGTATTCTTGATTTGAATTCTCTCTTTAGAATAGAGAATAGAGGGTGTGTGAGACATGACCAACAGGCCAGCGTTTCCTTTTTTCATGTAAGCCTAAATAAAGCTTAAAGTGTTACTAAACCCAAAACCCTGCATTCATTATATCTGGTCTTGCACTGTACACAGAACATGGAAATGCAATAGTTTTAGTAAATATAAACTGCTAAATACCTTTACTCATCAGCAGTTAGAGCAGTCTTGTGACTTCTATCAGTGTCTGGTTAAAGCCAGACCCCTGACCCTCGGTCTGGACAGTGCTGATTGGCCCTGTGCTGATCATATGTACTATCCCCAAAAAAAAAAAAAAAAAAACCTCTCTAGTGATACACATCAAACCGAGCATGTGCATAGTGCCCACAAAGCTCTGTTCTCTCAGGAGATGGTTTTGGGACTGTGGAAGAAGGGGAGGATCAGAGAAGACAGGATCAAACAGCCTTTGTACAAAATGCGGAGGATTAACCCCTTAGGTTCCACAGTGAGCATAACAAGCATGCTTTACTGCATATACAGGCTGATTTTACTGTTGTGGGTTTAGTAAAACTTTAAAAATAGGTAGATACATTCAGCAGTGTGCAAAAAGTTAAAAGGTAAAACTTGAACTGTAATTAGTAGTCTAGTCACATTTATTCCTAGCACCAGCCATAAATTCCAAATAGGCAACAGGCTGATCACTAAGCTCAGTGTGAGAGCAGTGGTCCCTCTGCAAGAGGTTCAGCATGCACCCCACAAAGTTAAAGCTAGAGCTCTGTCATCAGCAAAGCTCATTCTCCTTGCAGATTGGAGGTCATTATTCAGTGGAGAGCTGTTGTGTCACTGCAGGGAGACCACTGCTTTCACACAGCGTTGTGGGTGGACTACCTTGGATTTTGGGCTGTGGAGCAATATGATTACTGCTCACAGTAGAAAACGCACATTTTTTAACCTTTTTTCTCAGAGTGGGTTTTTGTAGTAGCATTTACTTACAAATTAACCTGTAAAGCTGCTTCTCTTTAATTCAGGCTCGAAGTAAGTTATCACAGCTTCAGGAGAGTCAGGAAGAAATGAACAAAAGCATTGAGCAATACAACAACGCTCTCAATGGAGATCATGGGGGCAGTCTGAATAATCTTGCAGATGCTGAGACATATTCTTCCCGAGAGAGGCTGGACCTTTCCACATCAGCGGTGAGAAACGGCACTGTTTAAGGTCCTAAAGATGGCTGTTCCTGTTACATTTTGTAATGGATCGCCCATAGGCTGAGTAGTTTTTTTTTTTTTTTTTGTTTGTTTTTTTTCTTATTGAGTTATAGTTGATACTTTTTGGTGCTTACCAATTATCTACCTTTTTAGATTTAGATAAAAATATTTTAAACTTAAAATTAGTCATGTGTACGGTTAATATACTTGCATAACTTGGAACTATATGCAGTTATTTGGCATATTGTGTTACAAAGACTTTTACCTTATCCACGTTGCCTGAAGGCTTCAGTTTAAATGGCTTAGGCCTCATTCACACTGCCACTCCTGTGTTCAGCTTTTTAAATGCATGAGAGCTTATCTGGGAAGTATAAATTAAATTTTCTTGCATTTAGACTTTCCTTCTTTAAAGTGGGTTTAGCCATGTTTGCACGTGTTTACATGCATTTAGCGTGTCTAATCGGAGCGAGGAGGCACAGAATTCTATTTTCTGTAAACACAGGTAAACCACAGTGTGCATGTCATAATTAAAAAAAAAAATATTACATGCCTTCAAATGTGTTAAAAAAATTTCCGATAAATGCAGGTTTGACAACGCCAGTGTGAATCAGTCCTTAAGCATGTTACTTCTACAGTAATTCTCCTTTACTTGTATGGAATGCATGCATAGGACCCAGGCTTTCAGATCTATAGAGGAGATTAGATCTTTATTATTGTTTTCAATACAAAGACATTTTAAATAGTAGTTCTCTGACAACAGCAAAAAAAATATATGCATATAGGTATCCACACATCTATATATACTGTTTATGCAATAGTATACATATGTACAATTCATCCGTAAAATATTCACAGCGCTTCACTTTTTCCACATTTTGTTATATTACAGCCTTATTCCAAAATGGATTAAATTCATTATTTTCCTCAAAATTCTACAAACAGTACCCCATAATGACAACTCGAAAAAAAGTTTGTTGGAAATCTTTGCAAATTTGTTAAAAATAAAAAACAATAAAAATCCCATGTACCAAAGTATTCACAGCCATTGCTCAATACTTTGTTGAAGCACCTTTGGCACCAATTACAGCCTCAAGTCTTTTTTGAGTATGATGCTACAAGCTTGGCACACCTATTTTTGGGCAGTTTCTCCCATTCGTCTTTGCAGGACCTCTCAAGCTCCATCAGGTTGGATGGGGAGTGTCGGTGCACAGCCATTTTCAGATCTCTCCAGAGATGTTTAATTGGGTTCAAGTCTGGGCTCTGACTGGGCCACTCAAGGACATTCACAGAGTTGTCTCGTGGCTGTGTGCTTTTATGGGTCGTTGTCTTATTGGATGATGAACCTTTACCCCAGTCTGAGGTCCAGAGCACTCTGAATCAGGTTTTCATCAAGGATGTCTCTGTACATTGCTGCGTTTATCTTTCCCTCAATCCTGACTAGTCTCCCAATTCCTGCCACTGAAAAACATCTCCACAGCATGATGCTGCCACCACCACCATTCTTCACTGTAGGGATGGTGTTGGCCAGGTGATGAGCGGTGCCTGGTTTTCTCCAGACATGACGCTTGCCACTCAGGCCAAAGAGTTCAATCTTTGTTTCGTCAGACCAGAGAATTTTGTTTCTCATGATCTGAGAATCCTTCAGGTGCCTTTTGGCAAATTCCAGACGGGCTGTCAAGTGCCTTCTACTGAAAGGTGGCTTCCGTCTGCCACTCTACCATACAGGCCAGATTAGTGGGAGTGCTGCAGAGATGGTTGTTCTGGAAGGTTCTCCTCTCTCCACAGAGAAACGCTAGAGCTCTGTCAGAGTGACCATCGGGTTCTTGGTCACCTCTCTGGCTAAGGCTCTTCTTCCCTGATCGCTCAGTTTGGCCGAGCGGTGGCTCTAGGAATAGACCTGGTGGTTCAAAACTTCTTCCATTTAAGGATGATGGAGGCCACTGTGCTCATTGCTGCAGAAATTTTTCTGTACCCTTCCCCAGATCTGTGTCTGGATACAATCCTGTCTCGGAGGTCTACAGACAATCCCTTGGACTTCGTGGCTTGGCTTGGCTTGGTTTGGTTTGTGCTCTTACATTCACTGTTACTATGGGACCTTATATATTTATTTATTTATTTCAGGTACTTATATAGCGCCGTCAATTTACGCAGCGCTTTACATATACATTGTACATTCACATCAGTCCCTACCCTCAAGGAGCTTACAATCTAAGGTCCCTAACTCACATTCATACATACTAGGGGCAATTTAGACAGGATCCAATTAACCTACCAGCATGTCTTTGGAGTGTGGGAGGAAACCGGAGTACCCGGAGGAAACCCACGCAGGCACAGGGAGAACATGCAAACTCCAGGCAGGTAGTGTCGTGGTTGGGATTCGAACCAGCGACCCTTCTTACTGCTAGGTGAGAGTGCTACCACTACACCACTGTGCCGCCCAATATAGACAGGTGTGTGCCTTTCCAGATCATGTCTAATCAACTGAATCTACAACTTGGAGTCCACCTGTGGTAAAAACATCTCAAGGATAATCAGTGGAAACAGGATGCACCTGAGCTCAATTTTGAGTGTCATGGCAAAGGCTGCGAATACTTATGTACATGTGATTTTTTTTTTTTTATTTAACCACTTATCCACTGGGCACTTAAACCTCCTAACTAACCAGACCAATTTTCAGCATTCGGTGCTCTAACATTTTGAATGACAATTACTCAGTCATGCAACACTGTACCTATATGAAATTTTTGTCCTTTTTTTCACACAAATAGAGCTTTCTTTTGGTGGTATTTAATAGGGGTGTGGAATTTAATCGCCGCATCGATGCATCGCGATTAGGGGGTCCCCGATGCGGCATCGATGCAAGCCCCCCGAAGAATCGATGTCGGGTGTGACGTCATCCCGACTTGCCCCGCCCCTCCCGGAAGTGTACTCCGAGCGTTTTTTCTCAAAATGGCTTTTGCTATTAAATGCAATAGTAATCCATTCAGTGGTGATCGCTGTATGTGTTCTTTTTTTAAATGTATGTAGCTTCAAATCTCGTCTTTAGTTGTGTATATAACTGTAAATCCCGGCGCTCATGTGACTGCTCGGTCCGGCCCACCCCTCTCCTCTCTGTCTCTCCTGACGTCAGCCTCGCCCGCCTCTCTTCTGATCTGATAGCTACAGTTGGTGGGCAGGGCTGAGAACTCCCACTGACGTCAGGAGAGTCAGAGAGACCTGAGACTGAGAGGAGAGCGATGCGGGCTGGACTGAGCAGTCACATGACCGGCTTATACAGTTTTACACACAGACTAAAAAAAACAAGGTATGAAGATGCATATATTTAAAAAAAAAAACACACACACAACGATCACCAGTTAATGGATTACAATTGTATTTATTAACAAAAGCAATTTTGACAAAAACAGTTATATATATTTACACAGACTGAAAAATAAGATATGAAGCTGCATACATTTTAAAATGCAGATACAGTGGTGGGCACTTAATGGATTTTAACTGCATTTTTCTTACCACACAGGTATTTTAACAGCTGTATGTAGAGTACAAGTGTGTTTGTATTCTACTTACACTGTCTCATACATGTGCTCTGTGACATTATTTCTCTGCCCCCCCCCAGTTTGCACATTCCACTGTGTTAACTCCTAGTGTGCTGGAAGGTGCAAACAGGGGAGCCCAGAGAAATGTCACAGACACAGTACAGGAACTTCACAGGGCTGTTTGTCAGTTGTGGATTGTAATCCCTCCTGACCTTCCAGCAGCCGTGTGTGTGAATTCCTGTACCTTGTAGTGCACCGGATTAGTGCACTACGTAAAGTGGAGTTCCACACGTTTTTTAGTTTATTAAAAGTCAGCAGCCACAAAAAGTGTAGCTGCTGACTTTTAATAATCAGACATTCACCTGTCCCACGGTCCATTGATGCGGCCACATGGAGCCTCGCTCCTCTCCCTCTCCTCGGCACCGTCATCTACTGTGGGCAGTGACACCCGCCCGTGACAGCTTATGGCTTCACAGCTGGGCGCAGACTGCACGAGCTGCACTGCGATCTGCCATTGGCCAGCCAATCTTCTGGGACCCAGAAGATCGCTGGCAGGGAGGGGCCGCCTAGTAAATTTTTTGTTTATTAAAAGTCAGCAGCTACAAAAAAAGTGTATCTTCTGACTTTTAATAAAAAGACACTCACCTGTCCCACAATCCAGCGACGTGGCCACCCAAACCCTCCATTCTCTCCCCTGCCTGTCCACAGCGCTGGCAATACTACTGTGGGCATCCGGCTGTGACAGCTTGCAGCTTCACAGCCGGGTGCGCATGTCTCACTGCGCTGTCCTGCTCAGCTGGGCAATCTTCTGGGAACTGTGATGTGTCCCAGGAGATTGCAGGGAAGAAGGGCCGCCTAGGCAGCCCAAGCGGAAGATCGTTGGTAATCGTGATGCATCGTGATGTATCGCGGAATCGAATCGAATCGTTGACCAGATAATCGTAATCGAATCGTGAGACCAGTGAAGATGCGCACCCCTAGTATTTAATCACCACTCGTTTTTTTATTTTTTTGCGCTATAAAAGAAAGAAGACCGAAAATTCTGTAAAAAAAAAAAAAAAAAAATTATTTTTCTTTGTTTCTGTTATAAAATTTTGCAAATTTAGTAATTTTTCTTCATATATTTTGGCCAAAATTTATACTGCTACATATCTTTGGTAAAAATCACCCAAATCGGTGTATATTATTTTTTCTTTGTGAAAGTTATAGAGCCCACAAGCTATGGTGCTAATCTCTGAAAATTGATCACACCTGAAGTACTGACGGCCTATCTCATTTCTTGAGACCCTAACAAGCCAGGAAAAATGACCCCTTTTTGGAAAGTAGACATTCCAAGGTATTTAGTTAGAGGCACTTCATTTTTGAAGTTGTAAATTTTTCCCATAATTCTTTGCAAAATCAAGATTTTTTTTTTTTTTTTTCACAAAATTGTTATTTTAGCAGGTTATTTCTCACACACACAGCATATGCATACCCCAAATTACACCCCAAAGCACATTCTACTATTCCTCCTGAGTATGGTGATACCACATGTGTGAGACTTTTACACAGCATGGCCACATACAGTGGCGCAACATGCAGGGAGCACCGTCAGGCGTTCTTGGAGCATAAATTACACATATAATTTCTTGACTACCTCTTGCACTTTTGAAGGCCCTGGAGAACCAGGACAATGGAAACGCCCCAAAAATGATCCCATTTTGGAAAGAAAACAAGCCAATGTATAATCTATGAGGCATAATGAGTCTTTTGAACATGTCATTTTTTTCTACAAGTTTTTGTGAAATGTGTAAAGAAAATGAAAACGCATTTTTTTTTTTACACAACGTTGTCCATTTACACAATGTTTCTAACACATAGCATGTACATACCAAAAATTACACCCCAAAATAGATTCTCCTACTCCTCCCGAGTACGGCGATACCACGTGTGGGACTTTTCCACAGCGTAGCCACATACGGAGGACCAACATGCAGGGAGCACCGTCAGGTGTTCTGGAGGCATACGTTTCAAATCTAATTTGACTACCTATTGCATTTTCGTGAGGCACTGTAGTGGCATGGATGAAAACTGATGTGGCATGGATGAAAACTGATGTGGCATGGTTGAGCATGAATGGGGATGGATGACCAGTGGATGGGGATGGCTGAGTATGGATGGGATGACTGAGCATGAATGAGTATGGCTGAGTACGGATGGGTACGGCTGGGTATAGATGGGATGGCTGGATATGGCTGGGTACGGTTGAGTATGGATGGGTATGACTAATTATGGATGGATGGATGAGTATGCTGAGGATGGATGGATGGATGAGTATGCTGAGTATGGATGGATGTGTATGCTGTGTATGGATGGCAGAGTATGTTGAGTATGGATGGCTGAGCATGGATGGATAAGTATGGATGGCTGAGCATGGACGGGTGGATGAGCATGCGGCGTATGGATGGGTGAGCATGGATGGATGGATGGGTATGCTGAGTATGGATGGCTGAGCATGGATGGATGGATGAGTATGATGGGTATGCTGAGCATGGATGGCTGGGTATGGATGGATGGATGGCTGAAATGGGCATATATCAACGCTGTGGGCACTACACATCCAGCCCACAGCGCTGCTGCCACTGATCTCCCCCCTCTCCGCTCGCACTGTACCAAAAGGTACGGGGAGGGGAGAGAGGAGCCGAACGTGACGCCGGTTTGTTTACAAGTGATCGCTCCGTCATTTGACGAAGCAATCATGTGGTAAACGGCCGCTAACCATGATTCCTGATGCGCCGGGTCCAGATGTTCCTGGGTGCGTGCGAGAGCAGGATTCTAGGAGGACGTCAGTGTACGCCCTCCCAGAGTTATCCGACCGTGCTGCAGCCGTCATTCGGCTATAGCGCGGTCGGCAAGCGGTTAGAAATTTTTTTTTAATAAACTACTTTCACGCTGTCATTATGGGGTATTGTTTGTAGAATTTTGAGAAAAATAATGAATTTAATCAATTTCGGAATAAGGCTGTAACATAACAAAATGTGAAAAAAAGTAAAGCGCTGTGAATGCTTTCCGGATGCACTGTACTTATAATACATACCAATAAAATGTAAACAATAGCCTGTTCATATAGTACAAATGTATTCAAAGTATTGCAAACATTATAAATGTAAGAAAAAAAAAAGATACTATGCAATATTTGCATATGAAAGATAAAATATCAAGTCACGTTACTATTGGGAGTTTGTGTGCGAAGGAGTAATTGATAGTACAGCTCTGGGAAAAAAATCTGTATTTCTGACTGTGTGTGGATTTACAGTATCTTACAAAAGTGAGTACACCCCTCACAGTTTTGTAAATATTTTATTATATCTTTCCATGTGACAACACTGAAGAAATTACACTTTGCTACAATGTAAAGTAGTGAGTGTACAGCTTGTATACAGTGTAAATTTGCTGTCCCCTCAAAATAACTCACCACACAGCCATTAATAGCTAAACCGCTGGCAACAAAAGTGAGCACACCCCTAAGTGAAAATGTCCAAATTGGGCCCAAAGTGTCAATATTTTGTGTGGCCACCATTATTTTCTAGCACTTCCTTAACCCTCTTGGGCATGGAGTTCCCCAGAGCTTCACAAGTTGCCACTGGAGTCCTCTTCCATTCCTCCATGACAACATCACAGAGCTGGTGGATGTTAGAGACCTTGCACTCCTCCACCTTCCATTTGAGGATGCCCCACAGATGCTCAATAGGGTTTAGGTCTGGAAACATGCTTGGCCAGTCCATCAAGTTTACCCTCAGCTTCTTTAGCAAGACAGTGGTCATCTTGGAGGTGTGTTTGGGGTCGTTATCATGCCCTGCGGCCCAGTCTCTGAAGGGAGGGGATCATGCTCTGCTTCAGTATGTCACAGTACATGTTGGCATTCATGAATCCCTCAATGAACTGTAGCTCCCCAGTGCCAGCAGCACTCATGCAGCCCCAGACCATGAAACTCCCACCACCATGTTTGACTGTAGGCAAGACACACTTGTCTTTGTACTCCTCACCTGGTTGCCGCCACATACACTTGACACCATCTGAACCAAATGAGTTTATCTTGGTCTCATCAGACCACACGACATGGTTCCAGTAATCCATGCCCTTAGTCTGCTTGTCTTCAGTAAACTGTTTGCAGGCTTTCTTTTGCATCATCTTTAGAAGCGGCTTCCTTCTGGGATGACAGCCATGCAGACCAATTTGATGCAGTGTGCGGCGTATGGTCTGAACACTGATAGGCTGACCCCCCACCCCTTCAACCTCTACAGCAATGTTGGCAGTACTCATATGTCTATTTCCCAAAGACAACCTCTGGATATGACACTGAGCGCATGCACTCGACTTCTTTGGTTGACCATGGCGAGGCCTATTCTGAGTGGAACCTTCCCTGTTAAACCGCTGTATGGTCTTGGCCACCGTGCTGCAGCTCAGTTTCAGGGTCTTGGCAATCTTCTTATAGCCTAGCCCTAGGCCATCTTTATGTAGAGCAACAATTCTTTTTTTCAGATCCTCAGAGAGTTCTTTGCCATGAGGTGCCATGTTGAACGTCCAGTGACCAGTATGAGAGAGTGAGAGCGATGACACCAAATTTAACACACCTGATCACCATTCACATCTGAGACCTTGTAACACTAATGAGTCACATGACACCGGGGAGGGAAATTGCTAACTGGGCCCAATTTGGACATTTTCACTTAGGGGTGTGCTCACTTTTGTTGCCAGCGGTTTAGACATTATTGGCTGTGTGTTGAGTTATTTTGAGGGGGCAGCAAATTTACACTGCTATACAAGCTGTACACTCACTACTTTACATTGTAGCAAAGTGTCATTTCTTCAGTGTTGTCACATGAAAAGATATAATAAAATATTTACAAAAATGTGAGAGGTGTACTCACTTTTGTGAGATACTGTAATTGTATACATATTTTGCATGAAGTCAAATTCATATATGCAGGTTTTATTGATTGGTAATGCAGCTGGTAGACTATTTATTTCTTGAAAAATTCAAAAATACATTTGGTTTATCTTGAGACTGGATTATTTGTTAAGCCTATTTTATGCAAAAAAGATAGGTTTCAAGCAAATTGTTATTTTCAGTCATCATAGTTCTAATTTATGTGACTTTTAGTTTAGCACCAAGCTGCGAGCAGTATAATTAATCATTGTCCTTTTAAAAGGGGAAACTTGAAACATGGCAAGGTTACATTGCTGTGTTTGACTGGTACATATACTTCTCAATTTGGTTTCAAAATAGCTTGTTCGTTCGTTTATTTTTTCTTCCACAGGATGATCCGTTTAAAAGTAAAACCCACCTTTTCAACAGCAGCAACAACCAAGACCTCTACTCTGACCCATTCCAGACCGAAGATCCCTTTACTTCAGACCCTTTCAAAGGGGCAGACCCTTTCAAGAGCAGTAAGTGTATCATAGTGTTCTGAAGAGTCATGGATTTTGCATTCTGAAAAAAAAACTTGATGGGTCAAATACACTGACACAATGCAATAATAACCTTTAATTCCTCAGATCCATTTGGCGATGATCCTTTCAAAGAAAGTGATCCTTTCCATGCTCACTCTACTGATGATCCTTTCCAGAAAACCAGCAAAAGTGATCCTTTTTCTGCTGATCCTTTCACAAAGAACAGTGTCCACTCCATGACTCTGCCACTAAAGGTGAGAAAAAGCCAAACAGATGGATTAAATAGCTTTTTAAAAATAATTTTTATATCTTGTGTAGACAGTGCATTTGTCATGTTAACCAGAATTCTGTCCATGGTAACCAACAGGTCTCACAGCAATTCCCACTTTTAGTAAGTAGAATGACTCTATTGATAAAATACAGGCCCCTCCATTGGTTAAGCATGAATTAAATGATTGAAACATAATCATTCACTAACTGGTATTTATTTCTTCCACAACAGTCTGATCCTTTTGAGAGCAGAGATCCTTTCTCCTCTTCAACACTGCCAAAGAAAGAATCAGGTGAGTAAGTTTTGAGTTAGAATTATGTCAACACGTTTAGCACTTTCGTTCTACTGATATTGTATCAGTATATTGTATGAAAGCTAACTAGGTTGTTGAAAAAGGTTTTAGGCAATAACGGTCGGTTTGTCAAATGCCAAGTATTATGATCTAGAGAACAAGGTTTTTCTCTTTACACATCGTAACATTCTAAACGTAAAAGTGCTGCGCTATTCATATAAATAACAAAATATTTGTGCAAAATTAAAGGGGTTGTAAAGGTAAATTTTTTTTTTTTTTAAAATAACAAACATGTTATACTTACCTTCACTGTGCAGCTCGTTCTGCACAGAGTGGCCCCGAACCTGGTCTTCTGGGGTCCCTCGGCGGCTGTTTCAGCTCCTCCCCGCAAGCATTAACCACCTTAATGCGAGCTCCCTCGCATGGTGGTTAGTGCTTGCGGGCGCGCTCCCGTGATACAGCCGGCGGCTATAGCCGCTCACTGTATCACTCGGCCCCGCCCCCCCAGCGCGCCGCGTCATTGGATGTGATTGACAGCAGCGCGAGCCAATGGCTGCGCTGCTTCCAATCCATCCACTGTAGCCAATCAGCGGCCAGGGTGAGCGGAGGAATAGATGTCGGGAACGAGAAGCTGACTTTCGAGGCATCAGGTAAGTAAAACAGGGGGGGCTGGGGGCGGCGGTATTGTCAGAAGTTTTTTCACCTTAATGCATAGAATGCATTAAGGTGAAAAAATTTTTACCTTTACAACCCCTTTAATCCAAGAACGTAAACATAAAATCAGCTGATAAATACATTTAAACATAAGGAAAAACCAATGCCATAATGCTTACGGGAACACAATGACCCATGGTAGATGGAATCGGTTTTGCTTCTTTCAATGCAAGAACGTGTAACAGGAGAGCAACATACAAAAAGAAGAAACCTCCATAGTGTAGTAAGTACTGTAAAAACGGCTGTATTAGAAGTTTAAAAAATGAACACTTGCGTTTTAAAAGAAATCGGTACTGCTCATCATTGTAAACAAAGGAATTCCCGGGATAGGTCTCTAGCAATGGGAATTTATTCTACAAATAATTCCCGCTACCTCTTTTTCTAACTTAAAGATTATCGCAACTTTACAATCTACATAAAACATATCGAACGCCTGAATGGCTGTATAAACACAGATACCCCACTCCATTTAAGATGTCTTAGAGATGAGGGGGATCTACTGCACATGTTTTGTTGCTGTTCCAAGCTTTTTTATTTTGTTATTGGCATGGTATAGTGGGTATAGTCGGCCTGGTGTTCGATTCCTAAATTTCCTTTACTACTGTTGTGTCTGGGTTTGGTTGGAGCTTCTGGAGGAGAACACCTTGCTGACTGTGGCCATAATTTGATTGATTGTTATTCATAGCCAGGAAACTAATAGCCATGAAGTGGTTTTTACCATCTTCTCCTATGGTAGGGTCTTGGATTAAGGAGTTTTTTTCCTCACTCCAATTAGTAAAAACTGATTTATCAGCAATGGAGTTGCCCACAAACTGTGGGGAGCCCGGTTGGATACACCAATTATAACACCTGTGGAACTAGTATTGGACAGACTTTTTTTTTACCTTAATGCCCCTACCCTGATGAAACATTACCAACCTGGTGATTTTGATGGGTATCTTTTGACTAGATCATAATTATTGTTTACTTGTGTCAGGGAGCAACGCTGTCACTACCTTGCTCCCCTGGTGTTGTATTCTGTATCTTATATTGCTTTATATGGTGATGATTAAATAAAGTACTCTGCTGCCCTCTCCCGTCTTGTTCACACTTTCCCCTTCTTTGTCTCCTACCACCTTTCTCTCCCCCTCCCTTCGTCTTCCCTTCATGCTTTTTTCCCTAGGCATATGACTTAATTTGGCAGAGAGAGACTATTTAGCATGATTGTTGTATTTTGTACTGTTTTATTTATTTTAATTATTCATACTTTACCATAATCTGTTATGCCTTAACTAAGTCTTTGTCTATTCAAATTGATAATGTTCTTGAATAAAAACTATCTGCAAAAAAAAAAAAAATCCTCGGTTCACCAGTCCATGTGTGTGATGACGTCAGCACGTTTCCCCTTTACATGTTTGATGGCTTAAAGTGGTTGTAAACTTTTCCATATTCCAAGTAAAGTGACTGGCCTCAGGTGATACTCAGCAATGAAACAAATCCTCCTACGTACCTGTTTATCTGCAGTCTTGTCTTCTACAAGGCTGTTTGAGAGTTCAGAAAAAAGAGGGTGGGGGGTGGAAAGCTGAAGTTACACCCTGCAGAGCTCGGTGAGGAGAGCTCTGAGTGTTAATTGTAGGGAAGGGACACCCCCCCCCCCCTTCACACAGCACACAGGAACAGAGCTGAGGCTGTCAATCAGCTGGAGCTCCCTTCCCTGTCACCTTTTTTCTCTTGGTGTCAGGAAAACTTGTCAACAGTGATTCATGCTGATAGCAGAGGAACGCGTAGCAGACAGAAATGACACTTATTGCTCTTAATTGAGACAGGTACACACTATAGAGGGATATGTTTTGTTCATATTTCATGTCTCAGGTTTAAAACCACTTTATTAGTAGTTGTTGATCCAAGAGTGCATGAAACTCTGTATTTTCTGTATGTTTAAAGTTTATGTTATCCCTAAGCTTATTATTGAAGATATGCGTATTTTATCCTATGATGTTAAACTGTTGCCTGTTTTATTTCTTAATTGTACTGTACAGGACACAGGCAGAATATTCCTACACCATGAGGATTATAGGCTTTGTACCTTTAGGTGACTGGAAATGGGCAAAGCTTTAGAGGACACTCCCCCCTGCCCTTCCTGGGCCCCCTCCACTATAGTTCTACTCGATTCTGAGAGTCCTCTGTTTTCTACTAGTGTGTGAAGGTGATGAACCCTTTCTCCTTCATGGAGAAAAGCACTCTTGGCTTAAAGTAGAATTATAGGCAAAACTTTTTTTTTTTTTCATTTTGGATAGAGCAAGGGTGGGTTATATTTCCTGTCAATTTTATTTTTGCCATCTGTGTCCCATTGGGGAGATTTCCCTTCACTTCTTGTCTCACAGCCAAAACAGAAAGGGCGAGGAAATACCTGCAAATTAAGGGAATCCCTTTGGGACCCCCAGGTCACCAGAACTAGTTTCCCCACTGGAAGATTTCTCCACTATTACTTTTCTGGGGACAACCCAAAATGTGGGATTTTATTTATTTTTTTACTTTCAATGATAATGGTAAACAGGACAATTGAAGAGGGTGAATCTCCTTAACGGGAACACAGACAGCAATAAAAACCCGGTGAGGTGTTCTGATCCCTCTCCACTCCATCCAAAACAAAAAAATGTTTTGCCTTTAGTTATACTTTGACTAGTTTATTGTGCTTTATTATTTTATCTTCTGATTCTTCAATGTTGCCTGTTTTATTTTTACTCTTTTGCATAACAATACCCGGTGATCCTGCCAGTCAATCTTCCTTGCTTTAGCAGTCTGAACACAAAGCATATTGCTGTTAGTGAGTATATGTGTGATAACTTTAGCATGCCAGGAATAGTTGTTGCACAGAAGTTGGTCTAATTCAGACTGTCTAATACAAACCAAATCTCCAGCAAAATAATTGTCACTTTGAATTGAAAACAACATTAATAAAAATAATAATAAAATAATAATATTGATAAAGTATGTCAGCTTGCTGGAAATTTTCTTTGTATGCAATCTATTTATGAAAATAGTGGAGTCATTCCAACCAGGACTCGGGAGCATGCTACCAAATCTCCTACAATCCCAGTGTACTAGGTCAGTGGCCGCCAACCTTTTGAATCTCACAGAACCACTAAACTCACAATTTTGAATCCCGCGGGCCACTAACATTGATTTTTACATGCCTTATATAGACAATGCTCTTGTTTTTGGCCCCCCCCCTCCCCTGGATAATACTGCTTATAAACACAATGCTCTGGCATTCAGACCTGCTTTTGAAGGATGAATCTGATTAGTGATGTAAAAGGCAGGCAAGTTAGGAAGCAGGCCCACTTACATGTGAGAAGCGCCATGAGATTTGGCCGCATTGAATTACTCAAAACTGGGATGAAAGCATACTCCAATCTATTCACTCTCATGAAAGGACTCATTCATTGCCCATTTGTGTCAGCACTGAGCCAAACAGCAGTGCTGTCACATAAGACAAAGGTGGGCGAGTGTCGTACATACCCAGAATCGCCAGCTATTTCTTTACTTCTGGTGGCTGAATGGTGGGAGAGTTAAGGATAGGTAAGTATGCACTTTTTGGGGAGGTGGGCATTAAAGTGAATCTCTTACATTACCATAAAATAGATTGAACGGACTTTACAGTATTCCCCACATACCATTAGCAGTCCACGTATTGGTTGGAATTGATCTTGGGCCTGATGTACTGGTAAATAAAATTAAAAAATACCACAAGGATCCTTTATTGAGTCTGATCGTTGATCTCAGTCATAGGATGATTTGTATCTTACAAAATGTATAGTTTCATAGTATATTAAAGTATAACTAAAGTCAATTTTTTTTTTACTGTTGGATAGAGGGGAGGTGGATTATAACATCTGTCAGTTTTTAATGCTGTCTGTGCCGCCATTAGGAAGATACACCCTCTCTATTTATTTGTACTTGTTTACCATTAGAGAAGGGCTCGGGCGTGTTCGGGATCCCACCTGCCCAATCCCTCCAGGAAGCCGACACGGCACACGGCTAATCACAGGCAGTGAGACGTTTTCCGATCTGTGCAGCTGCGGACAGGGAAATGTGCCTCTGCCTGTGATTAGCAGTGAGCAGTGTCGGCTTCCTGGCGGGCTCAGGCAAGTAGGATCCCGATCACGCCCGAGCCCATTCCTATTTACCATTATCTTTGAAAGTGAAATCCCAAATTTTGAGTTGTACCCAGAAAAGTAATAGAGGGGAAATCTTTCAATGGGAACACTAGTTCTGGTGACCAGGTGGGCCGCAAGGGATTCCCTTAATTTGCAGGGATTTCCTCTTCCTGTTTGGCTATGGGACAGGACATAAATTTAAATCTCCCTAATGGGACAACGATGGCAAAATTAACCCATACAGGGCTATAACCCTCCCTCACTCTATCCAAAATAAAAAAAATAAAACGTTTGCCTATGGTTCTACTTTACGTAAAGTTTAGAAATGTGCTTACTTTTCATTTGATGTTTTATAAATCTATTCCTTTGTGTTGGGTATTTGCCTCACCTCACTGTCAGCTTTATCCTTTCTAATCTAACTTTACCACCTGATCTATATTGGCGTATACGCCAAGGTGGAATTATTGTAATATCTTTATATCAGCACTTTAAACTTACTGCTTGTATTGTAGACCCATTTGGAACTCTGGACCCCTTTGGAAGCAGTGCATTCAATAGTAATGAAAGTTTTGCAGACTTTAGCCACATGTCCAAGGTAAGAAGACATTTTCTTATATAGAGTGCAAACTCTGGAGATACAGCTAAATACGTGTTGTTTTTCTTCTGGTAAAAAACACTTCTTGGGTTAAAAAAAATCAGCAGTACATCAAATAAAGTAACTCATATGAACCATAATGACATTTTGAGCTGTGACTAGTTCTTTCTCAAATGGCAGGATATACTTGCATTTAAATATATCTAATTTTTAGAGCTACCCTAAGGTTCACACAACTCAGTACAAATATCTGTCATGACACATTCTAAATTATTAACAAATCACACCAGCAAATGCTATGAAAAAACTACGAGCAAGCCCTGCATACTACTTGAATATAATTGCCATATACAATATATATATATATATATATTATATATATATTCAAATTTTACTAATTGGAAAGTGTCTCCAAGCTTGAACTATAGTACAGATATACACATTCTTTTTTGTTTGTTTATTAAAGGATTTGTAATTCTAGCCAGCAGCAGAACCTAATGCACTCTTTACAACCAGACAGGTGACATACTCTTTTTCTGGTTCTGTGATTCAGCTTCCTGGTTTTGCTTTCTGACATCTTATATCACCTGTTTGCCTCAGCCTTATTATTGAACAATGACTCTGCACCTCTCTCCAATGAGCAGGCAGCTGACAGGAGATATCAGAGTGGGGTAATCATTCTTGCTATAAAAGGTGCATGCATTGCAAAAATGCCTGTCCATAATTAAAGAATTATTGAGCAGGTAAAACAAAAAATGTACTGTATATGCATTTGAACTGTATTTTCAGCGGTTTGTCCAGAATTCCTCTTTAACCAGTTCCGGACAATCCACCGCACATATATTGCAGCAGGACAGGCCAGCTGCGTGAAACAATGTACCTGGTCTGGCGCGCGCTGCCGGCGTCCCGCTCCCAATGTGATTGGACACAGTGGGAGCCAATCAGCGGGCCCGGCGGCCATGATCACTCTGGAGAATGACAGAACAGCGGTCTGCTGATGTAAACAAAGCAGATTCTCCTGGAACAGAGAGATCTGTGCTTCCTGCTAATCAGGAACAGATCTCTCTGTTCCTGCAGTGAGCCCATCCCCCACGCAGTAAGCACATGTTAGGGAACACATTTAACCCCTTGATTGCCCCTGATGTTAACCCCTTCCCTGCCAGTGTCATTTTATACAGTGTCAGTGCATTTTTTTTTAGCACTGATTACTGTATTGGTTGCAATGGTCCCCAAAAACTGTCACTTAGTGTCCAATTTGTCCGCCGCAATGTTGCAGTCCCACTAAAAATCACTGATCGCCGCCATTACTAGTAAAAAAATAAAGAAAGTCCCGAAATCCATCCCAAAGTTTGTAGACACTATAAATTTCGCGCAAACCAATCAATATACGCTAATTGGGATTTTTAACAAATATGTAGCAGAATACACATTGGCCTCAATTGATGAAGAAATTTGTTTTTTTTTTTATTTTATTAGGTTGCTTTATAGCAGAAGGTAAAAAAAAATATATATTTTTTTTAAATTGTTGCTTTTTTGTTTATAATGCAAAAAATAAAAACCGCAGATGTGATCAAATACCACCAAAAGAAAGCTCTTTTTGTGGGAAAAAAAAAAAAAAGGACCTCAATTTGGTTTGGGTACAGCGTCGCACGCCTGCGCAGTTGTCCGTTAAAATAACGCAGTGCTGTATCACAAAAATGGTCTGGTCATTAAGAGGGTAAAACCTTCTGGGGCTGAAGTGGTTAAAAGGGTTAGTGGACTGTCAGCCTTTGCAGGACCTTTTTGACTCCTTTTTGTTCAGCACTAGGTGTCACCATTACCACACTAGGTTTTCCACAGTCTGTTCATTCTGAAACTTTAAGCTCTCTAGTATCTCTCTCACCACTTCAAAGTTGCAGTTGTAAGGTGTAATAAACAAGGCAAATGTGGTTTTATCTATGACATTCTAGCTTGTTTTCAGAGCAATATATATACATTCTTAGTTTGTCTTTAACCTACATTTTTGTTCTAATGAAATCAAATTAGGTTTTGAAAAATAAGGACCCACTAATGTTGTCTAAGCAGAAAAATGTGTACTAAGCCACTGTTCTTTAGATATGTAAAGGGGTCTACACCTTTATTTCTTTATGTGGCTTTAATCATATTGAAATGTTTGTGGAGCATTGTTTTAAAGTGTATGTCTGGATAAAATAAAAACGTTTTCATTGCATCTGTGCAATACATGCACTCTTCATGCTTTCTTTTTTTATATATCTGCAAGTAAAGAGAATTGCCTGTTGATTCTGCCATAAATCTAGTAAGCTCCTAACTTCCTGTAGTGGGTTAATAACACTGCCTCTGATGTACTGAAGTCCAAGCAGGTTTTGCCCTACCCGAGTTCTCCCCTGTTGGACTGCATATTACCTCATGCCTCATCCCCATAACATAAGAGGAAGATGTTCTGTAGTCTAGCATGGGATAACAATCAACATGGCTCATAGCACTGCTTGAGATTTGAGTGCAGCAAAGATAGCATTGTCTACTTACTACGGGAAATTAGGAGTTTGCTGGATTTCTGACAGGTTTAATAGGCATTTCTCTTTTGTCCATTGTAGGACACAGTTGTGCTTTAAAGCTGAACTCCAGGTTTTGATACACTTTACATAGTTTGTTTGGGCCAGCTTGGCCCAAACCAAGTATGTTCCTCACTAACATGTGAGACAGCTGGATGTGTGGTATAAACTGTATGTAGCTGAGGCACAGTAGGGTCTATCTGATGGGCGCTCAGCCATTCAGAGAAAGCAATGTATTCTAGCAATGAATACAAAGCTTCCTCTGAGAGGTTGTGATATCATCAGCCTGTGCCTCTGACTCAGCCAGTCAGAGGAAGCTTTGTATTTATTGCTAGAATACATTGCTTTCTCTGAATGGCTGAGCGCCAATTGGATAGACTCTACTGTCTTCTGGGTATGAGACAGGAAGTCTCGAACCCAGAACCTCAGCTAAAATCAGTTTATACTGCACATCCAGTGGCATCACATGTTAGCGAGGGACATTGTTCATTTGGGCAAGCTTGGCCCAAACAAACGATGTAAATGTATCAAAAGCTGGAGTTGAGCTTTAAAGAATCAGGTATATCGCCACCTTCTGTAGTAGCTGCAGGTGGCCAAAATCCCCTCCTTAGCTGTGGACAACTCCGTTATCAGTTTAGCGACTAAGAGGTCATTAGAATGAGCTGGAAATCTAGGTTCCCTTCATTGTGTTTACAAACAAGTTGCTAACTGGGTGACAGGCTGCATAATATAGATCCTACTGGTCCCCCAATTGCAGACATTGAGCGCATGTATTTCCTTATTGTGTGCAGGTTCGGCTGTGATCGCCCAGTTTCCTTATAGGCAGTCTGTGGGGTTTTTGCTCTAGTGTGTCAAGCATGACTGGCTAGCCTGATGGTCTGTCCCTCCTGGAGAAGTATTGAAAGCTGATGCTGAATGTTTCTGTCCTGAATAGTTCAGCAGGAAGAGGTGGTAGTACAGCACGAGCACCGCCATGATGCTCTTTGTGATTCCTGTAGCAAATCTGAGCCTAGCCCTTAGTGTTTTTTTTTTTTTTTTTCTAGAAAATTCACCAGGATATCTAAATCCCAAAAGCCTTTAACATTTGCAGGGGGCAAATGTTTTGGCAGCCCAAGTCTGAGAAGCCCCCCTCCCCTCATACAGTTTTACCCCCTACCTGTCCAGCTGGAGGTAGTGGGTTTGACTTCTGTTTGCAGGCTTTTGACTAGTCCATGTGTAAGACAAATGGATTTGAAAATTGGTAGCCTTGGGTTAAAAAAATTGAATTTCATAAGCCCTTTATTTCCACATGGGGCAAGTGTCCCTGGCAGCCTAAGTCTGTAGAGCAGGCCCTTTCTCATCATGAAGTTTTCCCCCCAGCTCTTCAGTACAAGGTGGGGGGAAAACATACACCTCACACCCCACCTGGCCTTCACAGAAGTTTTTCACCCATCCAGCTTGCATATGTCTCCTCAGAGGTTATCAGTCTTACTCCTAGCTGAAGAGGTGGTGGTCCCAGTTCCTACCACAGAGGTTCAGTGACTTTACTCAAATCTCTTAATGGCACCCAAGGAGAGTGAAAACTGTCAAACTCCAAAACTTTGATAGAGTTGATTTGTGCAGTGGTGGCCTCCTGGCATCGAGAGATTTTCTGGCCTCCATAGACATTAAAATGATGATGATGTGATTTTTTTTTTTTTTTTTTCAGGAATCCAGTACTAATAGCATAACTTACATGTGTTTCTTTGTTTTTTATGTTTTTTTTTTTTTTTTTTTTTTTTTTTTAAATCCTCCTCTATTACTTTTAAAAGCTGTCCCCTGGCTGTACTGCCATATTATGTTCGTGCCGCTGGGATCTATGGAATTCAGGCCGTCTCCGCTATGTGCATGCTCTCACTTGGAGATAAAACTAGATACTGTACATACCAGAGGTAGAAAACTGGCCGGTGGACCATCTCAGCCAAAAAACTCTTGATGAAAAAAGAAAAAATGGGCCCTGTACCAGAGGTCCAACAAATCTGCCAGTGATGGGGGAAAACCAGATATTGCATCTTCTGGTGTTTCATCTCAGTTCAGAAGTGGTCAGGTTTGCACAAAGGGCAAGGGACCCTTGAACAGGCATGAGAGACTCATTGTGGTAGCTCCTTCCGGTCACTACACTCTGGTTTATGCTTACCCACCAGTAAGATTGTTGTAGCGACTATTATGGTGGATAGAAGTCAAGGGGATTCTGGCGATCCTGTTGGCTCCAGATTTTCCCTGCAGGTCATTGTATGTGGATCTAGTTTACCTGGTTTTGAACGCTTATTGGAATCTACCACTGTGAGAGGACTCGCTGTTTCAAGTGCCCGTTTACCAGTCATTGACATTAATGTCTTGGCTAGAGGCAGAGGGTTATCAAATGCAGTCATCTGTGCCTTGCTTAAGGCAAAGTCTCATAAAATTTACCATTGTACATAGAGGAGGTACCATCAAACGTGGAGAACTCTTGCGAACCTCTAGGGGTATGCTCCATTCTTTCTTGGTTGCTCCTCTCCTAGCCTTTCTCTAGTGCATAGTGGAGCAGCGGCTAGCGTTCAACACAATTAAGGATCAGGTGTCATCATTGGCTGTATTCCAGTGTCCAATGCCATTGCTGCTACTTGTCTGAACCGCTATTCAAGTTGTGCATGTTGCTCATTCAGTCAGATCCTGTGCTGTCTAAGGCTAGAGGTCTAACAGGGCACCCCTTCTCTCTACATGGCCATCCGACAAGGCAGCTATCAAGGTGATTTCAATTTTTAAACACTTGCCTGGAATATTTTAGCTGACAAGCTCCCTCCCCCTGCATTGCTCGTTAGGTGCTTGTATTGGGCTTCTTAACATACACGAACTCTGCAGGCTCCATTGACTTTTGGATAACTATTTGGATGCCTTTCATAATTATTCACTTATTACACATGCCTCAGCACATGTGCTCTACAATTTGCACCTATCCATCATAGAAAATAAGTTCACATCCACTGTAGAGAACTTCTTATTCTTTTGTGCCTTCTATGGTATGTGCTTACATGGATTGTATTTATGTGCAACATCTGGTTGCCGTGTTGATATGCTTTATTCATTTCATTGCAATTTGTTTTTTGCCAGCTTACCGCTCTAGGTTACATGATTTATGCTGATTCTATTGAGTAGCAGTTTGGGGGTAACAATGTTTTCACACAGATTTTGTTAGACTAACTCTCATTTTGTCATTCCTAGTCATCTCTGTAAAAGGGAACCAACTTTTTTTTCCCCCACTATTTCTCTGTGGTTTCATTTTTCAGATCATTTTTAAAGCTTTTGGTTTTAAAGTGTCTCCAAAGGTAAAACTTTATTTTAATTTTGGATAGAGTAAAGCAGGCCACACATTATACAGTGTTCTTTCCTTCAACCATAGGTTAAAGGAAAGAAAATTGCTTGTTTTAACACAGTTAGTGCTATTGTGTTCTGCCAGCAGGGAGCCTTCAGGCCTGTCAGGGATCCAGCGCTGTGCCCAGCCACGGTCTTCTCTCCTCTCTCTTCCTCTCCTCACAGGCACTTGGGCAGTCCATCAAATGACGTGAGGAGGGATCAGGGACGGGGCTGAGCCGTGCTGTGTTTGTCTACGGACACAGGCAGCGTGGCTTGGGACCAAGCCTGCAGGTGTACCCCCCCCCCCATAGCAACCCGCTTGCTATGGGGGCACACCGAGAGGAGGAGGATCCTGGAGCACTGGCGGGGGACCGCAGAAGCCGAGGTTTGGGGCTGCTTTGTGCAAACCATTGCACAGAGCAGGCAAGTATAATATGTTTGTTATTTAAATACAACAAAAAAAATCTAGACATTACACTCACTTTAAGGGAAGATTATAGCCGCTCTTTTTTTTTTTTTTTTTTTATTGCCTTCTGTGTCTCTTTGCAGAGATTTCCATTCACTTCCTGTCCTGTTCAAACAGGAAGTGAGAGGGAATCCTGGGGTGTCACCTGAACAAGTTTCCCTATTGGAAGATATTCCCTCTATCCCTGTTCTAATGTCAACCCCAGAATTTGGTATTTTCTGTTACTTTTAGGGCCAGTTCACACCGCATGCAGTCCAGTGCATTTTTTTTCTGCATCAAAAACGCATAGAAAGTAGGTTATATCATTTTCAATGGCATAGTTCACACCAGTGCTTGTAGTTCCAGTGCATTCTAGTTGCAGAAAAAAAGTAGAACATGCTGCATTTTACCTGCACTGGACTGTACTGGAACACTGTAAAAAGCATCAAAAACTCAAGGAAACGCACCTAAACGCACCAAAAACACACTGGAACACCCATGTTCTTATTTAAAGTTAAGGAAAAAAAGGGGAGGGGATGCACGGAACTGCATCAAAAACACGCATGCAAAAAAGCATTTGGAGCGCATCCGGACTGCGTTTTTCTGTGTTGTGAACTGGCCCTAACTTTAGGTGATAACTGTAAACAGTACAAATAGAGAGGGTGAATCTTCCGAATGGGGCGCAGGCAGCAATAATGCCTGACGGGTTGTAATCCGTCTAAATTCTATCCAATTACATTCTCCATATAATACATGACATTCCTCATATCTGTAGGCGCAAACATATTGCACCAGTTGTGCAGATGTACTAATCTATAGGATATGCGGATTGGCTCAGTCTACTGTTTTTAGAATATTGCAGTAGTGCCCTACCAGATAACCTGGCCACGTTTGGATTCACACCTTCCTGGCTTTACATCAACTGTTCGGGTCCCTCCTCCTCCCGCCGCCGGGCAAGTAGGAGAGTGCAGCGCATGCGCAGTAGGGACCCGGCGTGAAGCCGTAATGCTTCACTACCAGGTTCCCTTACCCGCAATGGTGGCGACAGCAGCACCCGACAGCTGATGGAAACATCAGCTGCGGTGCAGAAATCGTGGGACTCCTGGACAGGTAAGTGTCCTATTATTAAAAGTCAGCAGCTGCAGTATGTGTAGCTACTGGCTTTTAATTTTTGCAGGGGTGGGCGGACCTCCTCTTTAATGTTCAGTGCTAAAAGATGAAGATAGATTGGTTAAACACAAGGAAAAGTGGAGTATAGGCGAGGTGGCAAAGATCTATCATGGTCCCTTTTTTTTTTTTTTTTTTTTTAAATAAGGCTTTATGCACATGGATGTATTTGTTTGTGCAATCTAAAGATGCTACATATTTCTGATACCCAAGGTGTATCCATCACATAAGCGGGTGTGGGGGGTAGTCGCATTCTTTGCTTTTCAAGGACAAAAAAAAAAAGTAATTTAAACACGTTGCCTCCGAAAGATGTAGGTCCACTCACGGAAGACCAATGGGAGGAAGTCCTGCAATCAATCAATATATGCTCTCTCAACGTGGCTCAAAAGATCTCCCAATTATATATAGTACTTAGAGTACACTACACCCCACTTAGATTACTGTATATAAAATGGGTAGGCAGCCAGATTCTCTATGTAGCAGATGCGGTCGACATCAAGGCGATCTCATTCACTTACTCTGGAGATGCCCAAAACTCCATAAGTACTGGGGTGAGGTGCTTGGGACGCTTAACCAAGTGTTCCGGACTACCGTCCCCTTAGATCCAATTCACTGCATACTAGGGGTCCTGGAGGAAGTTGTCCCGGAGGAGGTGACTAAAATAGCACACTCTAGGGCATTGTTCCAGGCACGCAAACTTATTCTGATTGGCTGGAAGTAGGTTTCCTCACCCTCAGTGGCCTCCTGGATAGCACATATGGGAAATACCTTGGTTAAGGAAAAATATATTTATCAACATAGGGGTAGCCCTGGCAGATTCGAAAAAATTTAGGCACCTTGGTTGGATACCCCTGGACTAAGTCCCAGGGAATTGGTACTGCCCAGATTGTTGCAATGCCCTGCGGGAGGACCATAAAGGTTTATTGATGGATAAAAGTCAGATGTATGATATGTATTAGTATGTTGTAAACCTCTTAGGTTTAAAGACAAGATAAATTTGATGGACGCTGGGAGGACTGTACCTTTTGCATGAAAATGTATTAATATGTGATGCTTGTGCATTGGAAACTATGTGAACTTGTTCAATAAACACCTTTTTGATTAAAAAAAAAAACATGTCGCCTCCGGAAGATTTGCCCTCTTTCATGACCAGCCAATTTTTGCGATACGGCACTGTTATTTTAACTGACAATTGCGTGGTCATTCAACACTGTACCCAAATAAAATTGATGTCCTTTTTTTCCCACAAATATCGCTTTCTTTTGGTGGTATTTCATCACCTCTGCGGTTTTTATTTTTTGCACTATAAACAAAAAAAAAAACGACAATTTTACATTAAAAAATCTAAATTTTTTTACTTTCTGCTATAAAACATAGCCAATAAAAAAAATCTAATTTCTTCATCTATTTAGGCCAATATGAATTCTGCTACATATTTTTGATTAAAAAAAATCCCAATAAGCATATATTGATTGGTTTGCGCAAAAGTAATAGCATCTAAAAACTATGGGTTATTTTTTATTTTATTTTTTTACTAGTAATTGTGGCGATCAGCGACTTTATAGCGGGAGTGCGATATTGCGGACGTTGTGACACTAATACAGTGATCAGTGCTAAAAAAAAAAAAAAAAAAAAGCACTGTCACTGTACTAATGACACTGGCTGGGGAGGGGTTAATGGGCGATCAGAGGGTTTACTGTGTGCCTAGCTACCTAGCTAGTGTTTTTGTGTACTGTGGAAGGTGCTTTCACTAGGTGAAGACATGGATCCATGCCTTCCCTACTGACTGTTGTTCTGCCTCTGTACCGAAGAATTGGCGGGTGCCAGCGGACATCAAGTCCACAATATTTGTCAATCAGCTCCCGCTGTGTATAATTACAGTCGGAGTAAGCCATTGGCGACGCGCCTGCTACCCGGAAGAGCCGGATCGAGTGTGTATATATGTAAATATTTATATATATATATATATATATATATATATATATATATATATATATATATATATATACACACAGTATCTCACAAAAGTGAGTACACCCCTCACATTTTTGTAAATATTTTATTATATCTTTTCATGTGACAACACTGAAGAAATGACACTTTGCTACAATGTGAAGTAGTGAGTGTACAGCTTGTATAACAGTGTAAATTTGCTGTCCCCTCAAAATAACTCAACACACCAGCGATAACACCAGATTTAACACACCTGCTCCCCATTCACATCTGAGACCTTGTAACACTAACGAGTCACATGACATCGGGGAGGGAAAATGGTTAATTGGGCCCAATTTAGACATTTTCACTTAGGGGTGTACGTACATTTGTTGCCAGCGGTTTAGACATTAATCGCTGTGTTTTGAGTTATTTTGATGGGACAGCAAATTTACACTGTTATACAAGCTGTACACTCACTACTTTACATTGTAGCAAAGTGTAATTTATTAAGTGTTGTCACATGGAAAGATAATAAAATATTTACAAAAATGGGAGGGGTCTACTCACTTTTGTGAGATACTGTGTGTGTGTATATGTGTGTGTGATATATACGCGTAAACTGCTGTAGGGCGTACCTTGACTTACAGTTGTGTCACACGGGGGGGGGGTGTAGTCTCATTCTTTGCCTTTCAAGGACAAAAAAAAATTGTGTTTTAACTCGCACGTTGTGATTCTAGGCTTATGGCAGACTATACTTGTAGTTTTAGTTTGGTAAGAGCTGCAGGTGTTTACCTCAGTCTGTTAAGTGGAGTTTTACATTTAGTTACAATACTATTTGAAAGTGAAAAAAGTATCAGAGTGCAAAACATCTTTGATTTTTTTTTTGAGGTGAATACTCTGAACGTAGACAGTTCTGTGCAAAGGAAACCTATCTCATGCACATCAAAGGTGTGTCTGGTCTAGCTCTTAAACTACAAAGTTGTTGTGGAAATTGTACCATCTTTGTTGCACAATATGAACACCTTTAATGCTTGCAACCCAGAGTTAAATCCCCCTGTTGCTAAATATGTGATGTCTTCATGAGTGTTTCTCTTTTTTTTTTTTACTTTTTTTTTTTTTTTTAACAGTAAAAATTAAAATGATCCTAAATCTTTTATTACTCCTTTTGTGCAGAGATTGAATACTTTCTGGTAAACACAAGCTACAGATTTTTATGTGCACATCACCAAAAGTGATCTATTAAAGAATTTGGGCACATCTACCGCCGTGAATTTAAAGCGAATGACTGTTGAATATATTTATTAGGGCATATCTAAACCCAAAAACAAAATTTATTACATCTTACCCAGGGCTTTTTTTCTCAGAAAACAGGTGCAGGAACTAGTCACTCCCCCCCCACACACACACCCTCCAAACTGCATCAAATAGTGGGTGTGACCAAATTTTATTAACAGTGGGAGGGTTTTAAAGGGGTATTCAATACAGGAGTGCATTACGTGCAGAGTTGGGGGGGTAACAGAGTGCAGAGTTCAAGGTTGCGCTGCATACAGAGTGAAGGATTCATCCTTCTTCCACAGCTGCTAACCTCTGCATTCCCCGTCCACATCTCGCTTTCACCCCTCTTCAGCTCTGACCTCTGCATGCAACCCCCTCTACTGCCCCCATATTCTCCCCCCTTCCTTAAAAGCTCCACCATCTTCCACCTTGCTTTTGTTGCTGTATTAAGTTGAAGCACTCAGCCAGTTCTAGTACCTCCCCACACACTGTAGGTGCCTCAATCTCTCTCACTGGCAGGGAGATCATTTATTGGGGGTGTCGGCATCCTCATTGCACCCGCATCTCCATTGTCCCCATCCGGTAATCAGTGGGGGCCATTCAGGAGGTCAAATCTACGGGAGCCGTTGAGAGTCAAGCTGTCATTTGTAACCACAGAAGCTGGACTTCTATGTTTACAAGTGATAGTGATGAGCAGGGAGCAGAGGGCCTGAGCCAAAGGTGGTGGAACTGTGTTCCACGAAGTTCCAGCTGAAAAAAGGCCCTGATCTTACCAATCCTTAGATGTGGCTGCTATAGTTTTGTTTTAGGCTTTTTTCCCTTAGGGCCCTTTCACACGGACGTGTCCATGTACGCGCTCCGCTTTGCTCAGCGGGGGATCGCTCAAACTCCAACTAACAGGCAGTTAAGAAACAATTAGCCTTTTTTTACCTTTTGGGTTAAAGGTTTTACATAAATAAGCACGCCTGTCAGTGGTAAATGGTTTGTCTCAACCCTCCAACCAACGCTTTTACTGGACAGCTTGGTCTGGTAAAGGAAGTAATTACATAACAGACTTACTGGCTAAATCACCAAATGATAAAAAAAACAAATCTAATGCAGCCATCACATCTAAAGGCCCATACACACCCTTTGATTTTCGGACGTCAATTGTGTTACAACGTCCGCAAATCTTACCACTAGTACGTTGCTTTCGACAGCCAATTTCCCTTTTTCGTCAGACAAAAGCTGGAGGTGCAGACTATAAAATTTTTGTCAGGAGTGAACTCGCCGTCTGGTTTCATTAGCATGGTTTTCGTACAAAAAAAATCATGACTACGCATGCTCAGAAATGAAAGAATACATACAAAACTGTTCAACATGTTACGTCACTTCTGACATATTCTGTCAAGCGAAAATTCTCGTATTATTAGTAACCTCTTCACTTTCGACATGAGACTAGCATGCCACAAAAATTAGACGTTCTGTCGTCCATAAATCAAATCATGTGTACGAGGCTTTAGAATTGACAAGCTGCAATATAATAATTTTTGTTTTTGGGTTTATATTTAAAGGGGTTGTAAAGGTATTTTTTTTTTTTTTTTTTTAAATAACAAACATGTTATACTTACCTTCACTGTGCAGCTCGTTCTGCACAGAGTGGCCCCGAACCTGCTCTTCTGGGGTCCCTCGGCGGCTGTCTCAGCTCCTCCCCGCAATAATTAAGCACCTTAATGCGAACTCCCTCGCATGGTGGTTAGTTATTGCGGGCGCGCTCCCGTGATACAGCCAGCGGCTATAGCCGCTGGCTTTATCACTCGGCCCCGCCCCCCAGCGCGCCGCGTCATTGGATGTGATTGACAGCAGCGCGAGCCAATGGCTGCGCTGCTTCCAATCCATCCACTGTAGCCAATCAGCGGCCAGGCTGAGCAGCGGAATCGAGGACGTGAACGAGCAGCCGAATTTCGAGGGGTCAGGTAAGTAAAACGGGGGGGCTGGGGACGGCGGTATTGTTAGTAGTTTTTTCACCTTAATGCATAGAATGCATTAAGGTGAAAAAATGTTTACCTTTACAACCCCTTTAAACTCCTTTTATTGAAAGTGTGCAAGTATTGCAGACATCAGAGGCCATTGTGAATTGTATCCAAGTAAGCATATCATAGTGTATACATCACATTAGCGTGAAATATAAAGCACAAAATTAAACGTGGCAGTGTTTTCCTTCATTCTAACATAACAAACAAAGGCATAATTATCAGCATATTCAAGGATATTCAAAGCCATCTAGTGCTATACCAGAGCCAGCCGAAGGCTCAGAAAGTAACTAACCAAAGGTATGGCATTCGTATAAGAACATGAGTGTAAATTCAGGTGTCACCCAGGCCATTCAGAGATGACCTTCCATCCAGCAAATATTGATAGTTATATTACATAAGAAAGAAGAGAAAAAAGAAGCGAGAGCAGATCAAGGAGAGGGAAGGGAGAGAGAAAAAAAGGGGGGGGGGTGGTGGAAGGAGGGATATGGATATGGAGGAGCAAGACACCCATGGGGAAGGTCATCATAGTTGATGAGGTCTTCACAGTGGTGTAGAGCCAAATTAGCAAATTTTATGAAAATTGGAGGAATATCGGAGGTAGGACCCAGCAGTCCATGTGCCATGCAGTCATTTGTTTTTGGGTTTAGATACACTTTAGGTTAAACTTTGCTTGCCACCAAATGTAAAACTAAAGTATTACTATGACTGTACACTACTTTTTTTCAGAAGAAAAAGCCGCGCATTGTGATACCATATAAATGATGATATCTATCCACATGTAATATCCCTATCAAATAGGGGACATGACTGTACACTGGCCTGGCCAATAAAACCCAGAAGATGTACGTCACAAAGAAAGACAACGCAAATGTCTGCCAACTCTACTACACTGATGTATAGGAGGGAAAAAGCATATTGTAGACACCTTTTGTTTTTTTTTGCAGACTTAAGTGCATAGTGATGTTTTCTCCATTGACTACCAAAATAAAAAAAAATGACCCTGACATAGTAATAGTAATTGTTTATGAAGGATTTTTGTGCTGGGACTGGACTTTATGTGATGACATATGCTCTGCACACAGATATGGTCCTATAAAAAGATTTTCTCTAGTCTGTTCAGGATAGCACTAGAGGGATAGGCTCCACCTCCAGAGGCAGGAAACACAGCCTTCAGACCCATAAAGGGCAGCTTCCGTCCCTCTTCCTCAGTCTTTGTGTTTCCTCCACCGGAGGAGAAGGCTGGATGGGAGCTCTCCTTCCCCTGAGCCTAGGGGCTGCCTAAGGGAGAGGGGAAAGAAAGTCTGCAAGTAACTGATAAGGATAAGGTCATAACTGATAAGGTCAGGCTGCGGAGGAGCGGGTACCGGCGTCCTTCTCCAGGTTAGTCTGGCATTCCCTGCACGGGGCTCACGGCGGTCTGCTGGCCGGATTCTATGGTATCCAAGTGTGAGCCCGGCAGGCGGGAGGACGGGCGTAGGCCTAGAGTTCCGGCCTCTGGAACGCAGGAAGAAGGCGGGGACTTCCGACACACCAGTTCCGGTTCAGGCGGTCTATTTAAAAAACTCCAGCCACAGGACAGTCCTGATCCACAGCACGATGCTCTAGCAAGGAACAGAGGACAGCATGGATCTAACTGAACCAGGTGGCAGTGGTGCCAGCCCAGCTCAGGTAGGTGGACACTGGTTTGCCTTTGACCTACAGGGCTGGGGGGGGTGGGGTGGTGATGGTCTCAATGTTGGCACCCATTCCACCACCCCCCCCCCCCTTTTTTTGAGATGGGATTCAGGCTAAAGAGTCATGTGAATCCCGTCAGCGGCTGGTGGGGGTGCACATAGGTGTTGGTGAAGGTATACACCCACTGGTTGGCTAAGGTTTTTTGTAGGGCTGCAACTAACGATTATTTTCATAATCAATTAGTTGGCCGATCATTTTTTTGATTAATCTGAAAAAAATCATAAAAAAAACATAATATGACATTTTTTCGTTTTATTTAAAATAATAATGAAAAAAACTGAGTGTTACACAGGTATACACAGGTCATATACAGGTTTCCTGTTGAGATGGGGTTTATAGTACAAACCCCCCCCCCCCCAGGAACACCAATAATGGGGCCCCCAGGAACACCAATGATGGGGCACTATTCACCCCCCCCCCCGAACACAATGATGGGGCACTATCCCCCCCCCCAGGAACGCCAATGATGAGGAACTATTCCCCCCAGAACACCAATGATGGGGCACTATTCCCCCCCACCCCCTCCGGAACACCAATAATGGGGCACTATTCCCCCCCCCCAACACCAATGATGGGGCACTCCCCCCCCCAAGAAATACTTAGGATCATGGGACACTTGTCTTCGCAGAAATTAATGTACTGTACTGACTGAGTATTGTATATTCATTAGCCGCTACCTTATCAATTCACACAGGTGAAGCTCAGCTCTCATGTCTGCTTCTCACCTCTCTCTATCTATTCCCTCAAGGCAGCAGCGGGCGGGGCTGAGAATGTCAGGGGGGAGCTAACGTCAGCGAGGAGGAGAGGCGCGGACGTGCCTGGTCACATGAGCGCCGCCATATTTTCATGAGACTACAGCGGCGCCGCTGCCTTGTACACAGGAGGATTCTAATGGACTGGCAGGAAGGAAGGTGCGGACCAACTAATAGATAATGAAAATCGTTGACAACGATTTTCATTATCGATTAATCGTTTCAGCCCTAGTTTTTTGACAGCAGCCTTTCTTTGTTTTTTTCTTTTCCTTTGCCTCCCTTCTCTTCTCTCCTTTTGTCTCAGGCTCAGCCCAAAGAATCGAAGAGGTCAGGGGGGAAGAAGAGGTGTCCGGTATGTATGAGGTGTCCGTATGTATGAACAAATTTAAAGAAGGGTGGAACAAGCCCCTTTGTAAACCCTGTATTGATAAATTGGTTTACAAGGAGGCAACGGGAGAATGCAAAGAATTAATTTCTGGCGTTCAGAAAGAAATGAAGGCCATAAAGTCGATGCTGTCAAACCTTGAAACCCCAAAACAACCAGCTGCACTCCCCCCCCCCCCCCCCCCCCCCCGTTTCAGCCCCAGAGGAGGGTGACGAATCAGGGGTAGAGGAATTGGATCCTTTGGTTGAGCTAAGTGAGACAGCATCATCCAAAGATATTCCGAGCCAACGGACAAGTTCACCCAGATACAGGCTTTCGCTCGAGGAGGTGGATGCCTTATTGGGGGTGATCTGCGAGATGCTAGATATCAAAGAAAAGCAGACCTCCTTGTCCCTACAAGACCAGATGTATCAGACCCTGAAAGAAGACCAAAATGGTATTTCCGGTACACAGCACACTGGCGGACTCTATCAAAAAAGAGTGGGTGGAACCGGAGAAAAAATTATTTTTCCTAAAAATCTGAAGAGGAGATTCCTCTTCAGTGAGGATTCCGCTTGTATTTGGAACAAAGTGCCCAAAGTGGACACAGGCTTTTCCCAATGTGCCAAATCAACAGACCTCGCCTTTGAGGACATGGGTGTCCTTAGGGAACCTATGGACAAAAGGATGGAGGTACTGCTGAAAAGGTCATGGTAAGTAGCCATGACAAATTTAAAACCAGCAATGGCTACAACATAAGTGGGTCGTAATTTGGAGGTCTGGTTGGACCAGTTACAAGGCTATTTGGAAAGTGAGACCTCCAGGAAGGAAATTCTTAATCTCCTTCCTATGCTGCACAAGGCAGCAGGCTATATGGCAGACGCGTCTGCAGAGTCAGTCAAGCTATCGGCAAAGACCGCTGCCCTAGTAAATTCCTCTCACAGAGCTTTATGGTTAAAATCCTGGTCGGGGGACCCGGCCTCAAAAGTAAGGCTGTGTGGTATCCCATTTGAAAGAGACATCTTGTTTGGGCAAGATCTAGAAAAAGTTCTAGACCGTACTGCCGACAAGAAAAAGGCTTTTCCTATCAAAAGTAAGAAATCCCCGGGGAAACGTGTTTTTTGCCCCCAAAGACAAGGGCCGTCACAGGGACAGACCCCTAAAGGGTCAACCTCTAAGAAACAGTGTGGAGGAGATTGGGGCAGTTCCTCCCACAATGGAAAAAGGCTACCCCAAATGCATTTATACTGAGGATAATCAGGGAAGGCTACCAAATCCAGTTCAAGGACACTCCGCCTGCAAGGACGTTCGTAACCACACCTCCCAGGGATCCTCAGAAGACGACAGCCTTGCTGTCACAGATTGGTGACTTGGTAGACCAGCGGGTTCTTATTCCAGTGCCACAGTGAGAAATAAACCACGGTTTCTACTCTCACGTTTTCGTAGTAAGGAAACCGTCGGGCAAATTCCGCCTGATATTGAACTTGATGTCACCGAACAAATGGGGGACTTACAAGAAATTTCGGATGGAAACAATCTTTACAGTGAAGTCAATTCTTCCCCCGGATTGCTTCATGGCCTCCCTCGATCTGAGGGACGCCTATTTACATGTCCCAATCCACGAAAAAGCTCAAAAATTTTGGAGGGTGGCAATCAAGTGGGGAAAGCAGGTCCGACATTTTCAATTCAGGGCCCTGTCATTCGGCCTGTCCTCATCCCCCAGGATTTTTCCAAAAAGAGACTGAAAGGAATATCGGTCATCCCATACTAAGACGACCTTTTATTCTTTGCACCCTTCGCGCTCCAATTACAAGGAGATCTGTGGTGGCCATTTCCTTTCTGAAATAGCTGGGGTGGCTGATAAACAGGGAGAAGTCGAACCTAACCCCCAACACAGGTCTTACAGTACTTAGGGTCTTGGTGAACTCAGTGACACAGAAGATCTATCCCATGGAGGAGAAAGCAGCCTTTTTTCAGAATAATCTGGCAATTTCCATCCGTTCAGCTATGTCGGGTTTGGGTCTCCTGGCAGCAACAATCCCTGCAGTACCATGGGCAAGGGCCCATTTCAGGTGTCTCCAGACCAATATCCTAAACAATAATGACAAAGAAAAAACTGTAAGCGCAAAAACTTGTGTATATGTAAAAATAAAACAGGCAGTATGTGAACAATAAGAGCTTATCAGTCCATAAAGCAACAGTTCTTAGAGTGAGGTGACAGGCGGCAGCTGTCCTCAGAGAAAAGCCAGCTCTGTAAACAGATTGAAAAAGGGGGAACACAGGAAGCGCCACCTGAGTGTAGTATGTTAAATAGTTTATTAGCAAGGTAAGAAATGCACTTACAAGAAAAAAGTTAAAAACTGCCTTATCTGTATGGGGTGATGTTGTAGGTGTAATCTGGCATCTGAGATGAGCGTCCACGGGTATGGCAGATGTGTTGAGCCGCAATCCGTCCTGTGGCCACCAAGTAGTCGGCCTGGGCCGCCATGTAACGCAAGGAGATTACGTCACCGGAAGCAGAAAGACACCAAGGGAAGAATGGCTGGGTAAGCGAGGCTACGCGCTCGGAACATCAGCTCCTTCTACAGGCCTCGGAAGAACGGCTGGGTAAATGAGGCTACGCGCTCGGAGCATCAGCTCCTTCTACAGGCCTGTAAAGGGAGCTGATACTCCGAGCGCGTAGCCTCGTTTACCCAGTCGCTCTTCCCTTGGTGTCCACTCTGCTTCCGGTGATGTGATCTCCTTGCGTTCCACGGCGGCCCAGGCCGACTTCCTGGTGGCCACAGGACGGATTGTGGCTCTTCTACACATCTGCCATACCCGTGGATGCTCATCTAGGATGCTGGACTACACTTTCAACACCACCCCATACAGATGAGTCTGTTTTTAACTTGTTTCTTGTAAGTGCATTACTTACCTTGCTAATAAACTGTATTAAACATACTACACTCAGATGGCGCTTCCTGTGTTTCCACTTTTTCAATATCCTGAACAGCTGGGACGGAGCACAGGAATCGCTGGACATGACCTTCCGCCTATCTCCAAAGAGTAAGCGGTCTCTGTGGTGGTGGAGGGACGAAGAGAACCTTGTGCAGGGTCTATTATGGTCTCTTCCGATGTCTGTCCGCATCACCACGGACGGCACTGCCTGGGGGGCCCACGGGGGGTCAAGAGTAGCCCAAGGGCGCTGGGAGAAAGCACAGTCCCAAAGATCAGCCAACTTGAGGTAGTTGCAAGCGGTCTAGGAAGCGTTAAGGGCATTTGCCAGAGAGCTGGAAAGTCACCTCGGACAGTGTGGTAGCGGCCTCTTATTTAAACAAACAAGGGGGAACAAGGTGTCTGTCCTTAATCAGACTAGCAAACGCCATCTTTTCTTGGGCTGAGGGGAACCTGAAGTCAATATCCGCAGTATATCTGAAGGGAATGGACAATCATCTGGCTGACTTTCTGAGCCGACAACAAGTGTACGAGTCAGAATGGTCACTAAACGGGGAAATCTTCCAGCTAATGGTAGAGAAATGGGGCCTTCCAGAGGTGGATTTGTTCTCCATCAAATGCCAAGGTTCCAGTGCACTTCTCGCTGGAAAGATAAGTAGGGGCCAAGGGGATAGACGCCTTGGCCCAGAAGTGGGCATTTTGCATTTGCTACGTCTTCCCTCCGTTCAAACTTATTCTTCTGGTCCTGAGGAAGTTTATTCAAGAGCACACCACAATGATCCTAGTGGTCCCGTATTTGCTGAAGAAGCCGTGGTTTTCCACGTTGTTAGGCCTGACAGAGGAGACTCCCCTCATGCTGCCCAAGAGGAAGGATCTGCTGTCCCAGGGCCCAGTTCTATTACCAAAAATACAGACCATGAAATTGTCAGCTTGGTGTCTGAAGAAAGTCTCCTGAAGTCTAAGGGGCTCTCAGACAGGGTGGTAAACACAATTCTTTCTAGTGGAAAGAAGGTAACCCAAGCAATTTATGTTAAACTTTGGAAAGTTTTCTGTACGTGGTTAGATACCAAGAAGGTGTCTGCGTGTATTCCAGCCGTCTTGGAGTTTTTACAAGATGGTGCGGATCAAGGACTGGCCATTAGTACATTAAAAGTGCAGGTATCGGCCTTGTCTGTTTTTTTTTTTTTTTGGAGCAACCCCTGGCGTTAGACCCGCTGGTTAGCGGGTTCTTTAAGAGGTTAGCTAGGATTAGACCCGTTCCGTTCAAAATTCTGCCAAAATGGGACCTATCGACAGTATTGCAAGGTTGGATAAAATAGTCGCAAAAGGAAGAGCTGTCCTTAAAATGGACCACGCTCAAAAATGTCTTTTTAGTGGCCATATCCACAGCTAGACGCATTAGCGAGCTGCAGGCACTTTCCATTAAGGAGCCTTTCCTGCAAATTTTTGAAGACAGATTGGTATTGCATACAGACCCCGGGTTTTTGCCTAAAGTGGTGTCAAAATTCCACAGGACTCTTTCTGTGGGTCCCCAACCAATCCAAAGGAAACAATTCCACCAACTGCATGTGAGAGCCTGTGTCTTACGGTATCTGGAATTGTCAAAAAGCATTAGAAAATCCAATGCTCTATTCATTTTGCATTCGGGAAAAAAAATTGGCACAATTGCAAGGTGGATTAAGCAAGCTTTTGTGGAAGCTTACAAGATTTTCCTCATGGCTTACTCCACACGGGTACAATCGGCTTCTTGGGCGGAGAGAGCTGGAGCGACACCATAACAAATCTGTTGAGCAGCAACATGGTCAAACTACTCGACTTTCATGAAACATTATAGATTGGACCTTATCTCAGCTCAAGACCGAGCGTTTGGGAGAAAAGACCTCCACGCGGTAGTCCCCACTAATCTGGTAAGTTCTCTTTTGATCCTCTCCAGTGCTGTCCTGGACATACTAGAGAAAACTAGAGTTAGACTTACCAGTAACTCTGTTTCTAGGAGTCGTCCAGGACAGCAGGGATTCCCTCCCTATATGCTGTTATAACTTTGGACGAGTGTTTTTGTTTCAGAAGCCGCTCCGGGGAAGTTCTCGGTTGAAGACTGGGGAAGTCGCCCTTTATGGATCTGAATGTTGTGTTTCCTGCCTCTGGAGGTGGAGCCTATCTCTCTAGTGCAAGTGCTGTCCTGGACGACTCCTAGAAACAGAGTAAGTAAGTCTAACTCTAGTTTTTCATCACAGCTATGTTATATCTTCTAAGAAATCGATCAATAACATCACTAGAGAATATTGTATCCTAAATGGCTGGCCTCATTTGCAGTGGGTAAGAACAAACCAAACACTAGGAACAATGCATGCCAGCGGAAGCGGAGAGATGTGAACCCAGCCTAATTCCAATAGCACTATGAAGCGAAACTAAGTTTTGTGTGAGAATTTAACAACTCACTGTGTCTTCTGCTTTTGTTTGTTCATTAGATCATTTTTTTTTTCATACACTTGCTATTTTTGTTAGGGTATTAGTTGCAATATTAGACTGCAGATTTTAGTGGCTCCTTTTATTTATGTCCAGAATTTGTTGTATCGAATAGAGATGCACTTGCAAAGATCAGTAATTCTGCTTTATGAGAACTTTCTCATCATTGCCAGCATATAACCACAGATAAACTGCTCCGCTGATTGTAGAGATAAGTTTAGCAAGGCTTATTTTCATTTTAATTACTCTATAATTTTGCATGAGAATTTCACTTTAGGCTGCACACAAGATCTGACTATTGCAAAAAGGTTAAAAGTAGTGGTGGAATTGCATATTATATCTTTGATGTTAATTATCTGATTGGTATGGCATTCTGGTTTTATATTTTAGGTGTCATCTATAGAATATGACAGTTTTGAACAAACCAATTTCTTCAGCTATTGCAGGAAGATTTTGAGATTATGGAAACAAGAATTATTAAGCTTTGGTATTGTGTTCTGCAGTCAGGGCTGCTGTTAGAAATCCCTGTACAGCCTACCTAATGGGACCCCCATGCCTGTCTAAAAAAATATGCACCTTTGTCTTCAAGGGATATTTACCTCTTCCATTTAGGAGGATCGGAGGGCAGTCAGATGTAAACAGACAGAGGAGTCGTCCATTTACACCTGACCATCCATAGAGCAGGGTGGGCCTAATCAGTTTGTGCAGAGCGGACACGGGCCTGTCATCTCCCAGTTCTGCTCAGAAGGGGATCAGTGGACAGATCCCCCATTGAGCAAAATTGAGTTCGCCCTGTATGATGGAGGCATAAAGGTTGGTACATATGGGCCGAATGTCGGCTGGGTTCAACAGAAACTTTCAGCCATTCGGCCAGTTTGTACAGCAGCCTGACCAACAGAAGCCAGCCTAATGTCCAGCTTCTGTTGAAAAAAAAACAGCAGTCGATTGGCATCCAATCAGTACTTTGTGCCAATGGCTGCGAGCGTTGATCACTGTGTTCTGGTGTGGGGAGAAGTCCCCCTATCAAAACACAATAGCTCAGTGGGGAGATAGCTGTACTAACCTTGCATAGTTAGTACAGCAAGCTCCTCCAGTTTTTTTTTTTCATTCAGCCCACTGAGTTGAACACCTGTGCCTGTGTGTACCAGGTTTAAGGATGCATTTCATTATCTTTCAATGATTATCATCATGATAATCACATTGTGCTGGTGCTGTGGCTCAAAGTACATCTACTGTGTGCCTATCATGATAATCACATTTCCCTGCATCATACGCAACATCCAGGGCATGGGGGAGTGGCATGGGGGAAATGTGTGTGCATGTACTTGTACTTTTTCTGGGACTTCTCTGTAGTATCCCTTCATGTGCTGAATGCTAGGACTGTGTGTCACAGATGAAGAGGTGGATGGACATGGACTTCTCTCCTGCTGCCTGCTGCACTGCCAGCCAGCCGGCCACTGTTCTTCTGCCACTGTAGAAGCCAATAGCACTCCGCCGGCAGCAGGGACTGGGAGCTGGGATTTTAATGTGGCACCGGTTGTTGGATAAATCCGCCCGTGCGTCAAAAAATAAATAAATAAGGCTCTCTATCTACTGTCTCTCCCGGGCCCCTCTGGATGAACTGAGTGCCCCCCAGCCCAGGGAATATGACAGAACATGTACTATTTGAAGCTGCCAGCCGGGCCCGTCACAAATTGTGCTGGATTTTTCTGTCATTAGAAACCCATTTATATGATTGACAGCCAGTGTTTGTACACTGTCATATCTGAAGTCACAGCTGGTTGATAATAGAGAAAAATACAATTAAACATTTTGATTTTTTTTTCAGCTAATAGTTTTTGTCTCCCCTGAACTTATGTCATCTGACTACATTGAATTGTGCATTCTCATGGAATAATCTTGTAAAAGAAAGTGTACCCTTTTTTTTAGCCTTCATGAAGGGGTCCATAGAGAAATATGTTGCTCTGTTATTGTACTAGTGACTTTTTTTACAATCCTACATCACATTTTAAGGCTGAACTCCAGGCAAACTGCTAAATACACATAATAAACACCTACAGCACATGAGAACTGTTTTACCTGCCAGAGGGTTTGTATTTCTTCCTATTAAATCCTGAGATTTAGCTCTTCCCCACAGCATGGCCCTGTCTAGCAGGGTGGAAGCTTGACCTTTCCCTGCTACAATTTCACTTACAGGTCCCCCAACTGCCCTGTAATTGGACAGTGAAAGGAGAAGCAACAGTATGACAAGGTCATCTCTCTGCTATTCTGCTAATTCCTCCTATTGGCATGACTTCTTGTACTTCCGCAAAGCTGACTGGCTCCTTGTGCTGTTGCTGTTGACCTGCTGTACAGACTGCATGATGGACAGCAAAAGACTGATATCAAGTCAAATTCAGGTACTTACAATGTTTGCATTTAAAAATGCAGTAACTATTACAATAATTATTACTTTCTCTATGTGCCTGGAATTCAGTTTTAAAGTGGTTTCAAAGGCAGAAAGTTTTTTACCCTAATGTATTTTATTCATTAAGGAAAAAATACTTTCTGCATGCAGCTCAGCCTCCCCATTAAGGTAAAAACGTTCTGCATGCAGCTCAGCTGCCCCTTATACTTACCTGAGCCTGTTCTCGATCTAGCATGCACAAGAGCAGAGGCCCTCCTCATTGGCTCAGACACTCCCGCAGGTTTGAATAGGAAGCTGGGGGAATCCCGTTCTGTGTGTTTTATGGACACACACAGCAGGGCTCATGAGCGGGCAAGCATGCGCGAGTGCCCCCATAGCAGGCGGCTTGGGGGGGGGGGAGAGCTGGTGTGGTAGCCAAGAAGAGCAGGATTGGAGCTGCACAGTGCTAAATTGTTGCACAGTGCAGGTTAAGTGTGACGTTTGTTATTTAAAAAAAAAAAAATGTAAACCTTTGCAATCACTTTAAGGCTTCTTTCACACTGAGGCGGTTTTCAGGCTAGAAATAGCCTCTAACGCCTGAAAACCGCCTCCCCATTCATGTCAATGTGAGTTTTCACACTGGGGCGGTGCGCTTGCGGGACGTTCTGAAAAGTCTTTGGGGCGGGTTGGTGTATACACCACTCCCAAAACGCCCTGCCCATTGAAATGAATGGGCAGCGCTGCCAAAGTGTCTGCAAAGCGCTTCGACAGCGCCGCAGCACAGCCGCTTTAACCCTCTACTTTGGCCGCTAGTGGCCGAAAAGCACTGCTAAAACGACAGTAAAGTGGTGCTTTACTGCTAACGTGGCATGGCTAAAGTATAAAAGTAGCATAGGGATAATTCCTAAAGTCAGGGTTACCACCCCACCCAGGCACACACCAGACTAGCTGCCATTCTACCTGTCAGAGAAGAATCCACATTAAAGAAGACTAAGCGCATCTATTCCAGTCTGACCAAATATCACAGGGCTTTCAAAAATTGTTTTTACTGAATGACTGGATTGATTTATGTAAATCCTTCTGAACAGATTCTTTCAGATTTTTTTTTTCAGCATCTGTTATTAGTCAGCAAGATTCCTGTTTGTAAATCCTAACCCGAAGTACACTTTTTTTTTTTTTTCTTTTTTCCACACATACCCAGCCTTTTTACTTTGCTCAGCTCTTGCTTATTCCCAGCCTTTACCTCCCACCACTGTTAGTTCAACCTAACTTCAAACTTCTGCACAGTCTGCCAAATGGGGACCTTGATCATTTTCCTTGCCATTAGATAATCCTATACATCAGACTGCTCTGCTGAGATCAGGCTTGCCAACTTACTGTGCCTTGGCATTGGCCTCCAGAAGGCCTCCATTGCACATTATTTAAAGTCTGAATCTATTGATGTTGCAAATGCCACATCTGCTATGCAGCTTACATCTAAGATCAAAATTCTGCCAGTTGTTTCTTCTGCCAAAATGTTCAATACTACCTGAACTAAACATGTTCAGACCTGTTGCTTTTACTGATGCCCTGTTCACGGTCCAGCTTGCCATAGCTAAAATCTTCCCTGCTGCCCTGTTGAGTTCTGCTGGTCACTTGTCTGCTGCCCGGATGGCCTCTGTTAAGTCCCTGTCTGCTGCTCAAGCTGGGCTCTGATTAGCTCTGAGTGCTTCTACCTTCTGCAGGCCATACATGGGTCAAATTCCGAACAAACATTCATTTAAAAATCTGAAATTTAATGCTTTTTTGTAATCCGATGGCGCCCATTGATTTTGAAATTCAACCAACCAAACCTTCAGTTTCACCTCATGTTGCTGCAGAAAAGTAATTTTGTGGCCAAGAATTTTCTTTTCTTTCCAGGTCACAGATCATGCGCATTTCTCTTTGAATTATATTTCTTGCACACTTCTTCCATCATTGATTAGAAATTCATTATTTTTCAAAAAAATTCCAAAATGCCCGATCACTTAAATTTGGCTGTTGCTGCGGCCCACTAATGGTGTGAAATTAGAAAGAAAATTTTATATTCATGATTTTTTTTAAAGAAAATTTGTTCGGAATTTGACCTATGTCAAAGCTTTAATATTCTGTTCATAATCTGATTCCAAGCATCATCTCATCCAAAAGTAAGCCCTGCCTGTTTTCGCCTGCCTTATTTAGCACCTAGTTTACTCCCATTTATGCTAGCTGTATAAAGGGCTGCTTCCACCCATGCCATTTTACCTATCTTCAGACTGGCTTATAGCTTTGCTAGCATATATTGCTGTAGACCTTTCTTGCCGCCTCAACCTATACAAACTGATCCAGATCTGTTTTTTTTTTTTTTTTAGTTAACTGATTCACCACCTGTGCCAGTTGAACTATGTTCCGCTTCTCTTCCACATGTGGCAGCTGATCCTGCCTAGTTTTGCTGCCAATTGTACCAGTTTGAGCGTGTTATTAAATGTGCCTATTGACCATGCAGCAAACTTGATTTCAGTTGTACCACTTAAGGTAACAAATGGTACTGAGACTGAATGCAGAGAGCATTGTGACAGTGCATTCCTTCTTTCCAAACAAGTTTTCAGACAAATAGTTTTTGATATTATAGGCACACAACCCAGAAATGTGATGCGGTATATGTTGGAAAGTCCGATGAACTGATGGATGTTTAACTGAAGCTGTATTAAAGGAGAAGTCCAGCCTGAGCTCATTTGGCTGGGCTTTTCTTCTGGGTCACAGGAGTGCAAAATGAATTGAATGTTTTCTGCAGAGAGCGGTCTGAAGTCCACTCTCTGCTGACGTCACCAGGATCAGTCCAGGCTCCATGTCATCCCGACTTCCAAAGTCTGGATCCGCCAGGTTCCTGGACTGATGGCAGTCTCAGCCTCTCAGCGAGCTGCTGAGAGGCTGAGACAGCCGCTCTCCGCCCCTCCACAGCTCATTGCTCCTGTGAGCGTGGAGGAGCAGAGCAGGAGAGCTGCTGATTGACAGTCAGCAGCTCTCCACTCTGGAAGGTGAGAGAACTGAGCCATCGTCAGTGTTCGGTGGCTCAGTTCTCAGTGAAGAGGCAGTACTGCATCCACCTAGGTAAGTATGGATGGGCAATAAAAAAAAAAAAAAAACTCTTTTAAAGGATAATCCTTCAATCTTGATTGAACTTGATGGACTTGTGTCTTTTTTTCAACCTGACTAACTATGTAACTATGGATAAGTTAATCTTTTGTAAAATGTTACATGTTATATCCATATTCAGGGTATAACATGTTACTGTTGCAGTAGCCCTTGGTCCCCCATTGTGACAGCGAGTGGGGGATCTTCTCCCCACATTCGCTGACACAATTCTTAAACAAACTCATGTGGGTCTCTGTCCACTCGGCTGCATCATTCATTCACAGAGTTCTGTGATTGTGGAAACAACAAGTACCGTCAGCCTTTGCAGAGGTTGGCTTGTAGCTCTCAATGAACTTCCAGTGCACTGTTGAGTGCTCTAGGTAGTTCATTGTTTCTTCCTGTCAATGGGTAACTGCCTACCGGTACGAGGTAAGAGCAGACAGCTTACACTGGCAGTCTGTAAGAGCCCTGCATTGCACCCGAGATCTGTTGATCGCTGGTGCAATGCTTTGCAGGCTCCTAGTAAAAGAAAAAAAAAATAACAATGCACATTTTTTTACCTGCAAAAAAACTCTCTTGTCTATGGCCAGCCTAACTTCTGCTGACCTGGGTTTGCTCACTGGTTATTTCTATCTCCAAATCTGGATCACAGTTCTTACAGCCAATACTTATAATATTTCTATTAAATATTTTATCAAAAGTACAAAAAATAGTGATTCTATGCAAATACTTGCAACAATACATGTTCTAAAAAGTACTGCAGATGCTCTCTAGTCAGCTGTTTTATCTGGTACTAATGAGGTTGGCAGTGCCTATTATGTACTTGCAGGATTACAGCTTGAAACGTACAAATGATAAAGGAAGACAACTTGGTGTGGCCACCCACTCATTCCTATCTTCAATTCTGTGCTTTCCAACACTAGGTGATTAAAAACATTATAGAGGAAACCACTTTGTTTTCAAAAAACTCTTTCATCTTTGAACAAATATTAACGGCTGCCGGATACCATTTAGAAACAAAAAAGTTTAAAGTCTCATGCAGCTTGACATGTAAATTGCCATCATTCCTGTATATATGAAAATTGTGAATACCTCTCAAGTGGGATTTTTAAGGCAATTTTAAGATGAAAAAAATATATATTCAAAAAAGTTTATTGGTGCAAAATTTTGTACCAATAAACTTTTTTTGAATATATATATATTTTTTCATTTTAAAATTGCCCTAAAAATCCCACTTAAGAAGTATTCACAAATACCATTTAGAAACAAAAGCAATTTTTTCATTTTTTTTTTTAATAGCAAAAATAGTGGAGCCTAATAATCTGTTTTATATATTACATTGTTGTCCTCAAAACAGTTTGTTGTTTACAGATTTATAGTTTCTTGAGAAGAATATGTATAAGCACGTTTTAATTTTTACATCATCTTCTAAACCAGGGGTCTCCAAACTTTCTAAACAAAGGGCCAGTTTACTGTCCTTCAAACTTAAGAGAGGCCATTCTGTGGCCAATGGGAGAAGAAAATGTCCTGGTGTTAATGGAATTAAACAATGCCGTATGATTGGTATTAGAAGGAGTAATCGTGCCCCATCATTGGTATATAGGGGAGGAAAAGTGTCCCATTGTTGGTGTCAGTGGGAGGAGTAGTGCCCCATCATTTGAGTCAGTGGGAGGATTAGAGAAAAGATATACCTGTGCTCAAATCCCAATCGCATGTACATGTATTTAAACTATCAGGTGCTAAAGGGGTCTAACCACGTTAACACTGCAAATTCTGGATGGACCCTCTGCACACTGCTACACACTCTTTCCAACAAACTATGCAAATTTAAAACAGGGATTTCTAGGCCACACATATTGCAATGCACATTTAAGCTGACCAACTGTGCCAAAGTAATCCCTCTTATGGCCAGTCCTACACTGCTTTGCCACTGCAAATGCTACAGTGGACACCATGCCAACCTGGGGCATAGAGACACAAAGTGGGGGGAGAGCTTCTAGGTTCAGGTCTGGTTACTGACCTGCGTTACAACAGAGAAAAGATATAAAGGTGCTCAAATCCCAATAGCTTGTACATATATTTAAACAATCAGGTGCTAGATGGGTGTGACCACATATTGACACTACAAATTCTGGATGGACCCTCTGCACACTGCTATACACCCTTTCCAGCAAACTATGCAAATGTGAAACCAAGATCTGCAGTGGCAAAGCAGAGTAGGACTGGCCATAAGAGGTATTACTTTGGCGCAGTTGGTCAGCTTAAACATGTATTGCAATATACGTGAACTAAAAATCCCTGTTTTACATTTGCAAAGTTTGCTGGAAAGGGTGTATAGCAAGTGTGTAGAGGGTCCATCCAGAATTTGTAGTGGGAGGAATAGTGCCCCATCGTTGGTGTCAGTGGGAGGAATAGTGCCACATCATTGGAGTCAATAGGAGGAATAGATCCCCATCGTTGGTGTCAATGGGAAGAATAGTGCCACTTCATTGGAGTCAGTGGGAGGAATAGATCCCCATCGTTGGTGTCAGTGGGAGGAATAGTGCCCCATCATTGGAGTCAGTGGGAGGAATAGAGCCCCATTGTTTGTCAGTGGGAGTAGTAGTGCCCCATAATTGGAAGGAATAGTGCCCCATCCTTGGTGTCAGCGGTAGTAATAGTGTCCCATTCTTGGTATCAATGGGGGAAATGGTTCCCCATCATTAGTATCAATGGGAGGAATAGTGTGCCATAGTTTGTTTCAGTGAGAGGACTAGTGCCTCATTGTTGGTGTCAGTGGCAGGAACTATGCTCCACTGTTGCTAAAAGTGGGGGGGGGGGGGATAATGCCCCAAGAGCTGGATAAAAGCAAGCAAAGGGCCACAGTTTGGAGACCACTGTTGTAAACCAAAAATTGAGAAAAATGTGTTTGTTTTGTTCTCTCTAATTTAAATTGATTAGGTTGATTTAAAAGCTTGTATAGGTTACTACCCATTGGTTTATGGATAGGGGTCATCCTGAATGATAGACAGAGCTGTGACATTGGTATTTCAGTAGGTAAGCTGTGAACATGTGCTACAATAAAAATGCATATTTGTTATTACTTAGAGTTTGTAAATGTAAAAAGTTTTTTACTTTATTGCATTCTATACATTCTAAGTGCAGCTCCCCCTAAATACTTACCTGACCCCAGTCTCGGCCCAACACTGTGCACTATGCAGCAGCTCTTCATCCCCTCTCCCGGCTCTCATAGGCTTGGCTGAGAGCAGCTGTAGCTATTGGCTCCTGCTGCTGTCAGTCAAAACCTGTGAGCAGAGAAGGGGGGCAGGGCCAGCTCCAGTGGGGGACCCCGAAAAGAGAAGGATCGAGGCTGCTCTGTGGAAAACCATTGCACAGAGCAGGTAAGTATAACATGTTTATTTGAATTAAAAAATTCAACCTGTAAAGTGGTTGTAAAGGCTAAAGGTTTTTTTTGCCTTTGTGCATTCTATGCATTCTTGCCTCTTCAGGACTCGCACTCCTGATTGGCTTTTTGCAGCAGCGGAAGCCATTGGCTCTTGCTGCTGTCAATCACAGCCAGTGAGCCAATCAGGAGACAGAGGGGGCGGGGCTAAGCCACAGTTCCCTGCTTGAATGGACACAGAGCCATGGGTCAGAAGCACGCCTGCTAGGGTTCCCCCACAGCAAGCTGCTTGCAGGAGGGAGGTGCCAGGAGCACCGTAGTAGGACCCGAGAAGAAGAGGATCTGGGCTGCTCTGTGCAAAACCGCTGCACAGAGCAGGTTAGTATGACATGCTTTAATATCACTTTAAAAAAACTCTGTTGAAAAGTTGTGTTAAAAGTCATTGCATTTGGTTTCTTCTTTTCCTTGTCTTTTAGCACCAAACTCCCGATCCCTTTGCAGCTACTTTTCCAGGCTCTGGTTTCTCAGAGGACCCCTTTAAAAGCAAACATGACATGCCAGCACTGCCCCCCAAGAGAAGTGTCCCACCACGGCCAAAGCCTCCAAGTGGTAAGATGCACTTTAGTTTTATTCATCACAGTTGTGTCTAGTGTTTGTTTTTAGAATCATTGGGTGTGTTGAATGTTAAGCTTGGTTGTTACAAACACAACTAAGAGAAAATACATTAGTAACTGCAAATTAAGCTATAGACTTCAGATGCCCAAACAGCAGGTCCCTGAAAGCTTCCTTGTGAAACTTCTTTCCATAAACATGTACTCCTGAATCGGTCATGTTTTCATGCTTTTACCTGGTGGAGGAGAGGGTAGATGGTAGAGCAGAAAATGTTTAGTCAGTGTAACGCAGGGGTAGGCAACCTTAAAGAGGTGGAGATCTACCTGAACAACATGGGAGAAGGCAAAGAACGCTGGGAACAGTGTCGCCTCATCACACCTGATTTAAAAGTCTAATTGCTGTACTATGTCGCAATCACATGCATTGCATGGCAATTGTGTGTTTAAATCAGGTGGTGAGGAGGCAAAATATCGCCTCCTCACCACTTGTCAGATCGCATTTCAGAGGAGCAGCCATGCCTGCTGCACTTGTGAATAAGCCCTTAGTTGTATTCCACAGCAGCACCCTTAGGGCTCATTCACACGTAAAGTTAAGAGGTGGTAAAACCCTGCAGTTGAGTCGAAGTTTACAACCCCCAACTTCTACCCTCTTTAGCTCTCGAGGCAGCAGCCAAAGGTGTGCACATGCTGCAGCAGGAATCAAACCCCCTGTGGCATTTGGTGGATGCTACTGCCTGACAATCACGACCCATTTAAGTAAATGGGGCCACTTTGCAAGCGCCACGCAACTGCATGCTTCTGCGGGGTCCAAGGGGTTAAAGCAGATGGTAAGAAAGCAACACAACACTGCCTGCTTTAACCCCTTGTTTGCTGTACTGAACAAGATTTTAGGGCGGCCTCATTCGCTTGAAAGGGTCATGCTTAGCATGTGCTACACCCATCAACGACAGCGCATTTAACTCTTGCGGCTGTGGCGTGTACACCAGGGATGTGCAGTCAGGGGAGGCAGATGAGGCAGAGCATGAACATAAAAAGAACTATGTAGCTTTGAGGGTCGTAGCTCTGCGAAAATTAGGGGGGGTTAGCATTAATCCTACCCCACCAGTGTGCTTCTGCCGTCTATGGTTCCAGAGATACGTGGCTCCATGCACAGCCTGTCAGAAGCTACAGAGCGGCCAGTTTAATCACAAGCTGGCACAATCTGTTTGCCGCAGACTGAGAGGATTAGCTCACAGTGCCTCTGACTTCTTGTCAGAAGCACTGAGCTCAATGGACAGCTTGGAGCCATGGACCAATAAAGTAAATGCCCATTAGAACAAGCTGTTCAATAAAAATGCTGCAGTGGAGGCTGTCCTCTTACTGCAGTGTCATTCAAGGGGGCATGTGTCTAAAAGACAAATGATCCCTTCCAACCCAGCCCTCTTAACTACAAGGTAAAAACATGGGTTTATGGGTATAAGATTTACCCATAATCCCATGTTTTTCTCACACAGTTAAGAGGGAAAATGATAATCTGCTGCCTGCTGAAAAGGTCCTGTTTAAATCAAGCTAAATAATATATTATTTTCCTATGTGTTATAAGATAATTTATTATTTATCTTTTTACTGTAAAATTACTGGTTTGAAGTTATAACTTCAAACTCCAGTAATTTGTCCATTAAGCCACCTGCTTGAGTACAGTTTTTGAAACTATTGTAAATTACCTTAAAAACAATATATAATTATTTGTATATTACTTAATTATGGTGATTAACCACTTGCCACCCAGGCCAATTCTGACATTTCTCTCCTACATGTAAAAATCATAATTTTTTTGCTAGAAAATTACTCAGAACCCCCCAAATATATATTTTTTACTGGCAACTATTTGTTTCATGAATATTAAAAAAACACTAATGTTAGCCTGAACGTTCGTGGCGTATGTAACCTGTGAGTATCTGGCTCTGATACTAGCTGGTGCCTCACCAGCCACTGACCTCACCGCAGGTCCCTGGTGTACATCCCTAGCCACTGCAGCTAAAGGGGTGTCGGGGGTAGTGAAAACACATCTTAATGATGGGGTTTTATCACCCCCCAAACTACCAATGTAAATGAGTCCTTACTGTTCTGAGCCCCCTATAAAGATGCTTTCACACTGATGTGCTGCAGTTTACCTGCATCGCACGTGCAGTGCATCTGCGACTTTCCTGGGTTAGCTGTGCTTTGCCATAGACTTCTATTATTTCCTGCATGTGTAGTGCACTTTCTGAAAGCGTACCAAAACTCCTGCATTCAGAAAGTGCATCAAACCGCAGGATATAATAGAAGCCCATGGCTAAGCGCAGCTAAGCTCCAGGTACACTGCACTGCACCCACAGTATGGGTAAACTGCAGCACATCAGTGTGAAAGCAGACCTGTACTATTATGCCCAGTGTATTGCTTCACATTGATCTGAAGATCTCTTCTTTTCTGCTGCTGGTACCACTCTGGAGACCACTAGCCGGGATAAGTGGTGTAGTGCAGTTGGTATCGCTCCGCATGAGACAGGAGCCAGCACTATAGAGCAGGCATCGGCTTAGGTGGCTCTCGCTCCCTATTACCGCTCCTATTTTACAAGTAGTCCCTCTGCTTTGCACTCTGTTTGATGCTCTGGGATGGCGGGTCAGCAAGCCCAGACAGCGATCTACCAGTCACCAGGCTGTGATCTACTGGTAGATCACGATCTGCGGGTTGGTGACCCAGGGGTAATGTTTCCTTTATAGGAAGATAATGACTTTCAGCTTGTAAATCCAGCCCAGAGAAGCAACTCTATCTCTGTAATCAGTTTACCAAGGGGTACCCAAAAAAAAAAAAAATACATACATAGCCTATGCAATTATGATCTTTTCTCAGTCAGAACATAGTCATCTGGAAAGGATGAAAATTGACTCATGTCTCTGGTTATCGTAAGTATAGTATATTGCCTATGAGGCCAGGGCTGCCTAAAAGTCAGCTTGCAGGGGGCCAAGAAGGTATGTCCCTGTGATGCGACAGCTCAGTCGTGTTGGTTACACAGGGAGAACGCTGCTCTGAATTAGTGCGAAAGTTTAATCCTGCTTGGCATTAATTCGTGAATGAAAATTACTTTTAAAATTTGTCTTTGTGTTTTTTTGTGAAGATAAAGTAAAAAAGCTCCCCATCCCTCCTCATGTGACATACATATTTTTGAATGTTAAAAAGGAATAAATAATGAATGTAATTAGGCTTATCTACAAATCTCAGCATTTATTGCAAAAAGTAGACTATACACATATGCCTGTGTGGAAAAAGAAAATCTGCACTAACCATTCTGATTTTTAATACACTACAAACACTATTCTGCTTTAATATGAAAGTAGCTAGGAGTTTTTTGAGCCTGACCCCACCCTTCACAGTTCTGACATGCTAGGAATGAGGAGATGCCACAGCATCAAATTATAATTATTACTTTTTCACATATGCAAACCTCGTGTTAAAAAATAATTGCAGGTATGAATATTTTATACATAGTGACATTGGCCCGGCTTGGACCTATGTCACTGTGTATATACCATCCTTGGATGATGCTCCTCCAAGCTGGAAATCACAGAAGCAGATACCGCTACTCCAGTGATCTCCACTTGCTTCCAGGTCCCGTGTTGACCTGCTGACCCTCTGCATTCTGTGAACACAGGTGGTCAGCCGCTTGGCATGGGCGCCATTCAGATAAATCTTTTGCATCCTCTGAATGAATGCAGTATGTTCCCTGATAGGATGAGGTGCAGATGCAGGTGACATAAAGTATACCAGCGTACAACCGTGCACAGCCACTTGTATACGTAGGCAGCTGTATGCAGCACCAGTACTTTCTTGGCACTGAAAAACACCCCAGTTTTTCCTTGTATGGGCAGAAGTGAACATGTGCATGAGGCCAAATAAAAATACTTTGTCCCCAAAATCATTTCTAAGTTGCAACGACGAAGTTGGTTGATCAGGATGACAATTCTCATTTACTGCGAAAGCATCAAATGCTCACATAAACAAATACAAGGTCATTCAAATCTTTAGCGATTGCATACCTGTAAAAGTTGTGGTCATGCTAATTTGTGTGCTCATTAACCAAACCTAATGTTATCTTAATGTTACACTAACAAAATTGTTTTATATTAATTGTACAGGACAACTTATTCATACATCCTAGGTTATAGACCCATACCTTGATTGTACACTGGCAAGCTTTTGAGGATATACACCCCTGGAGCACCTGTCCTACAATCTTGCCTCATGCTGTGACTCCTCAGTTTTTTCTTAGTGTCTGTAGATGATGGACTATGTCTTTTTCCTGGAGGAAACTAGCTAGAGTATTTTATTATTCTTTAATAAACCCTCACTGTCTACAAAAGCAGCATTCCCGGATTGGTGCAACCTCTGTAAAACCTTTGGAGCAATAACAAGACCCTTCAGGCACTGGATCCTTGCATGGCACTTGATGCAATATGTCTAGTCAGTCACAATTTGCTATACAGGTTCAGGGCCGTGGTCCATCACAATGGAACCCAGTCCATGAAGACCCCCCTCAAGGGTATGCCCACTGTGACAAGCGAAACATGGACCATTTATACGGTCCAGCGTCATGTACCGGTTAGACAGGGTCACCCTGTATAATTGACCTTTACTGTGTAATACAGGCTGTGCTTGGAATAGTATTCACTTTACAGTGTAAACTTTTCAAACTTGGCACTAAAATTCATCCAGTCAATGCTCAATCTCAGGTGGATGACCAGATGTTAGATCATACCACTGGTCGCACACTTGAACTCCACTTCTACTTGGAGCCCTTATAATGTAGGCAGGTGCCTACTGGACATGTTTACCCTCCCACGCTCTACTCTGTGAGTACTGCATAGGGGAATACCCTCACTTTTAGCTATGGACCAGACGAAAGGGAGACAACTCTAAACAACAGGTGAACATGTGCTCTGCTGAAGACCCGCACAACACTCTGCCTCAAAGTGACAATGCATCCCTTGAACCAGAGCAAGAGTTCCACCCTGTAAAAAATGTTTGCATATTCACGGAACTTTAATACTATTAAGAAACATTTGGGTGGGAACTTTTTTTTTTAAAATTACCAGAAAAGCCCTGTTGCTATGTAGTGGCTCCCAATCTGCCACTTCCTGGTCCGCGGAGCTCCTCGTCACTTCCTCCCTCGCCTGTCAGTGGGCAGTACTGTTAGCAAAAATTGCGTTATTTCCTGACAGAAAATGACGCGATTTAAGGCAGTTGCCATAACAACAGGGTGGAACCTTCCTCAGTCGCCGCCTGTTGTTATGGCAGTTTTCTAAACAATCGGAGCTACGGCCACCGGACCATCACACATGCGCGATATAGAGAGGTGCATGCTGGTTACCCAGCATGCACCTCTCCATCGGTAATCTAGGAAGAGATTGTGATTGGGCTTTACATGCCCACAATCATCATGGCAATAGCCAGAAGATTTACTGAGTATAAAATATATTATCAACATCTATTAGCAAACATATAAAATCATTCTTTGTTAATGCATTATGCTCGGACACCTGAAAAAAAAAAAATGTGGCCGGAATGCCGCTTTAACACTAACTTCAGCATCTTATTCTAGCTCTATTTCAGGCACTCAACAAGCAGCCTATTTGACCGAAACAGAATTTTCTGCATCTGTGTCAAAATTTCTCGGACACATTACGGCCCTAATTAAAGTGTTGCTAAACCCAGAACAGTAAAATCAGTCTGTAGATGCAGTAAAGCATGCTTGTTATACTCACTGTGGAACCTAAGGGGTTAATCCTCCGCATTGTGTAAAAAATCTGTTTGATCCTGTCTTTTTTGATCCTCCCCTTCTTCCCCTGTCCCCAACCCATCTCCTGATAAGACAGGGCCTTGGAGGCACTCTGCACATGCTCAGTTTGGTGTGTATAGCTAGAGAGTGTGTTTGTTTTTTTTTTGTTTTGTTTTTTTCGGAGGGTGCATGTGATCAGCACAGGGCCAATCGGCTTTGTCCAGACAGAGGGTCAGGTTTCCTAAAGCCTCATAGGTCAGTCAGAGTAGAATGAAAACTCCTCCTACAAGCTTTACCTGGACACTGATAGAAGGCACAAGACTGCTATATACTGCTGCAGTTTATATCTACTAAAATAATTGCATTTCCATGTTCTGTGCACTGTGGGAGACCAGATATAGTGAATACAGGGTCCTGGGTTTAGTAACACTTTAACCTTTGTCCAGCTCAAAAATGCCCCGCCTCTTCTCCTACTCTCATTTCTCAACCCGGAGTTGGACCCTGATATGCCGGTTCCAGAAGATGCTAACCCAGAGGGAGATGAGGAGGACCTAGAAGTAGTGTTGGAGGAAGCTGCAGAAGATTTCTCTCCCCCAAACTGTCACTATATTGAAGAGGGACCATTCTGCAATATGCTTGCTAATGTTGAAAAGCTCATTGCCTCTCTTTACAAAGGTCTTTGCATTATATAGGTGGGCTGTTTTCCATATCACCGCACCCTATTGGGTACAGTGAGACCTACTAAGCCATGCAAAACATTCCCTGTTTATGAACAGATAGAATGTGCAGTCTATGACAACTGCAATGTGCAGTCTATGATAACTTCTGAAAGGATTTCCAAAGATCTTTTCTGAATAGTTGAAAGAGATTTTTACAAAATGTGGAGTATTCCTGCAGCTGACCCTGCCATCTCTGTCCCAAACAAACATCCCACTGTACCCATTGAAGATGTTCTGCCTTATAAAGATTCTGTGAATAGAAAATGTGCAACGCTTTTAAAAGCTCACTTTACCCTGGCAGGCCCAGCACTGCAACCAGCCCTGGCTGCTTTCAGTATGTCAAACCGCAGTTTACTGGACCAGAACAGTGAACCAAAATGACTCTGTTTTTCAGGATCCGACAGTTGGAGAACAATTACAACAACTTCCATCTGCTTTTCTTTTTGTGTGGATGCCCTGGAATACGAGAAAAATTCAAATTGACTCTTATCTCTGTTCATATGGACAAAATTCTTAAGCTAAAAGCTTGGACAACAGAATCTGTCTGTAGGAGACGTGTTACATGTATTCCCTTTCAAGGAAGACACCTGTTTGTGAGGCATTTGACCAACTCTTTAAGGAAGTTACAGGTGTGAAAGTTTTGCTTCCTCAGAGAGAGGTAACAAAACACTCCTTTTCAGGTGCTTCTAGCTCCTCTAAATGCAGAATACCTCTACGCTCTTCCCAGGCTTCAGATTAAAAGCCCAAGTTCAGCACTCATTTTGGCACAAGGCTTCACCCTAAAAGGCCATCAAGTCCTCCCCAAAGCCCTCTTCATAATGAAGGGGGCACCCTTACTCCAAAGATTGGGGGGGCATCTGTCGCAGTTTTCATCCCTGTGGACCACAGACATCCCACACTTGTTGGTTCAGTTGGTGGTTTCCAAAGGTTACTAGAGTTCAGAACTCTACCTTCTCACTGCTTTCTTCTGTCAAATCAACCAAAGACTGTCCAAGAACAGTCAGATTTGCTCTGGACCAGAGAGTCACTGCACCAGTTCCACCACAGGACAGGTATTGATTCTACTCAAACGTGTTCATGGTACCAAAGCCATAGGGAGGCATCTGTTGTATCTTGGACTTAAAATCCCTCAACAAATTCCTAAACATTCCAAAATTTTCTCGAGCTCTCTCCCTAGATCTACCCATGCCCCCCCCCCCCCCCTAAGAAATTCCATGTCCTAGTGGATCACCACCTCAACTCGAACACTGAGGAAATCCTTCCTTTGCCACAATTGGAGGGTTCTTACAACAGATGCAAGTCTGTTAGGCTGGGGAGGAGCCTTCCAATCCTTGACAGTTCAAGGAACATGGTAAAGAGAGGAGGCCAAATTCCCTATCAACATCTTGGAGCTCAGAGCTGTCAGGCTGTCCCTCCAGCACTGGCCCCTCCTTCTAAATGGACACCTGTTTCAGGTGCAGTCAGACAATGCCACCACAGAGGTATATAACAACCATCAAGGTGGTACAAGGAGCCTGGCTGTCTTGAAGGAAGCAAACCGAATGCTCTTGAATTATCTCTTCATCCAGATGTATTCAATCTGATATGCCAAAAATGTAGGACTCCAGATGTGGACATCCTAGCCCTCAGATACAACAAACTAGCCCCTGTGTTTGTCCAGAACCTGTGATTCTTTAGCTCTGGCCTCAGATGCTCTAGTTATCTCTTGTTCTCTCTGCAGGCTAGTTTATGCCTTCCCTCCACTGAGAATTCTGCTTCACCTGCTCCTCAATATAGAGCGACAGGGGAAGTCAGTGATTGGGCCAGAAGAACCTTGTACACAGACATTCTCAGACTTCTTACAGACCCATGAGCTCTTCCCAACACACTTCACAGCCTCTGGATTTAACAGCATGGCTGTTGAAATCCACATCCTAAAGGATAAAGCGATCTCGGAGTCTGTCATTGTTACCTTGCTGAAGGAAAGAAAAGCCATATCATGGAATATTTTTTTTATCATACCTGGAAATCTTACTTCACATGGTGTGAGTAGTTCAGTCCCAGAGATTACTCTGTACCTCACAATCTGACCTTCCCACTAACAGGTCTTGGCTAGAATCTAGTTGTCATCCATCCTTTTCCACAGGCCCTCATAAAACATTTTAATACATTTTTCTCTTGTATTAGGGCACCCTTGCAGCATACTGTGCTCCCCTCCAACCTTAACTTGCAAAAAACACCATTTGAACCCATCAAGGATGTTGCCTTGGGCTCTCTTACCAGCAAAGTAGCCTTTTTGGAGGCCATCACGTCTGTTATATTAATCTCAGAACTAGTGGCTCTTTCCTGCAACCCTTCCTCATACTTCAAAACAATGAGGTTGTCTTACGCCTTAGACCAGGAGTCAGCAGCCTGCGGCCCACGGGCCGTAGGTTGGGATAACAACCGATGTGGATAAGAAGCTGTTATACCAAGTAACAGAAGGGAACTTCCCAGTCCCCACCGCCTTCTGCGTCTCGTATGTGTTCTTCCGTCCCACTGGGAGGCCCAAGCGACCAGCCGACATGTCCGCCGGCTGGCCGGAGACCCGAACTAAGCCGGAATCAGCTTCGGCCGGATCTCAGCTCTAGTAACCCGGAAGCAATGTCATGACATCACTTGCAGTTTACAGAAGACTTAAAGGTGTCAAGTTTAAAAAAAATTACAACGTTGAAAACAGCCAAACTTAGCGTTTTGAATGCTTTTAAGTGCAGAGGAGGGATTTTGGGTCTTATAGATCCCAGATCCCTCTATAAAAAGTACCTGTCACTGCCTATTACTGTCACAAGGGATGTTTACTGTACTCTTTCTGACAGCAGTAAAAGTGATCAGAATTTTTTTTTAAAAAGCCGGTGTAAAAATAAAGAAAAAAATGAAATAAAATAAAGCAAAAGAAAAAAATAAAAACTTAAAGCACCCCATCCCTCGCAGAAGCGAACGCATACGTAATCGCGAGCAAATGTAAATGATGTTCAAACCACACATGTGAGGTATCGCCGTGATCATTAGAGCGAGAGCAATAATTCTAGCACAAGACTTCCTCTGTAACTCCAAACTGGTAACCTGTAGAAATTTTTAAAGTGTCGGCTATGGAGATTTTTAAGTACCGTAGTTTGTCGCTATTCTACGAGTGTGCACAATTTTACAGCATAACATGGGGGGGGGAGGGGGGGGCTGTGTAATGTAAAGAGGTCCAGATTATTATCTTAATTTATTAGCAGGTGAATGCGGCCCTCCATGCATTCACATTCATTGAATCCGACCCTTAAGTGGAAAAGGGTTGCTGACCCCTGTCCTAGACCATTCTTTCTTCCATAGGTGATTTCAGCATTCTATCTCAGTGAGGATAACCAAAGAAAGTTTCTCTATATTGGATGTTGTCAGAGCCATTAGAGTGTTCCTCAAAGCTACTGCTTCCTTTAGACAAGCACATTTCCTGTTTGTTTCCTCCGGTCCTAAAATCCAGTTACTTGGTGGATAAGGAATTTGATCACTAGAGCTTATGCTCTAAACCAAATACCTCCTCTTGCGCTCTTACTCACACACTCCACCAGATCTGTTGGAGCATCCTGGGCCTTTAGGCACCAAGCTTCTGTCGCCCAACTCTTTAAAACCACCTCCTGGTCTTCTTTTTTTACTTTTTCAAAGTTTACCTGGTGCATGTTCAGTCTTCTTCTGATGCAGCATTCATCATCAAGGTTCTTGCACTCGGAACCTGTTTTTTTTTTTTTTTTTTTTTTAATCCTGTTGTTTTTGGGCATGTAGGCCCAATTCTGTTACCTAGTTGTTGTCCACCCTTAAATTGATTGCTTTGCCGCATAGTTTATGAATAAGTTGCCGGTCTCCTGTACAATTAAGGTCAGAGGAATTTTGACTTACCGGTAAATTTCATTTCTTGGTGTACAGTACAGGACACCTCCTGGCTTTCAATGGGGATTTTCTCTAATTTTTTTAATTAGAATTTATTGAAAGAAGTAACATTACAGAGTTGTGGAAGATTGACAGCGCAGGTGCCACTCTGATCTATACATTTTCTAGAAGTGTTGTTTACAAAGGATATGCACTAAGAAAATATACAATATGCCGCAGATGATCAGAATTTAACAATAAACCGCAGAGAACTGGATGGATCAGATCTGCAGATTTACTAAAAGAGGGGAGGGGGGTTAGGGTTGCACATTTACATTATTTGGAAATTATATGGTGAGTGTACATGTAGGCCCAGACATATAATACAGTCAGAAAGCAACATAGTATTGTACTATCAAACTTGATAATATGATGGGTGAAAAAATCAGTAGGTATTTCCTGTGTCCTGAGTCTGGAGACTTTGGTGGAGTGGGGAGAAGCTGGGTGTCTTAGGGAATATCCTTCTTGTCGTATAATGTTTGGAGATCCTTGTAGTAGGAAAATGAACCCTTAAATGATTCCGGACATGGTGGTGTTTATGAAAGCTTGCCACCTCTGGTAGAAACTTTTCCTGGAGACGACGTGGTTAAAGTTGGTGGTGATCTTTTCCCTATAGGGTAATATCTGTAATTCCCTTTTGATCAGAGAGATAGTAGGGCATGAGGAGGAAATCCAATGTTTTAGAATAGACCTCTGGGCCTCTAGGAGCTATGAGTAAGCACTTGGTGTAAGTGCGAAACGCGTCAGTGATTCTTGTACCACCCCACAGTCGTGTTTTGTGTACCCTGTATTTTGAATAAAAAGACGGATTTATCTATTCCAGTGTGCGGCTGTCCAGGTCTTCTTGTTCTCTTCTACTTGCGTCAGCATTTAGCCAGCACCTGGGGCTCTTCTATTCCTGGAGGTAATGAGACACAAGCACTCTGATTTAAGCCCCTCTTTGAGCGGAGGATCCCACATCCTCTAGGAGGCATATCGGTATCCATGGCTTGTGTTGTGCGTCGAGATTTGTTGGGGACCATGTAAGGAGCTGTTTGTCCCAATAGCCGAAGATTAACAAAAGAGGGTCCTTTGGGAGATTAAGTAAGGTAACGCCAAATATAAAAGATAAAACTTGATCCCAGAAGGTAGCGATGTATGTGCAAGACCAGAGAGGGTGCGTTAGGGAGGGCCTCTTTTGGGAGCAGAGAGGACATGAAGCACAGTGAGGATTATCATTCTTCGATAAGAAAGGTATGAAGGCTTGGTGCAGTATTTTCATTTGTGATTCTCTCCACGATTCATTTGGGATCAGATGGAGGACATTGTTATAGCCCTGAAGTATTTTATCAAGAATCTCTGTGTGAGGAAAGTCCTTGCCCCAATTTGTCACTGATGATGAAGAGAGAGATGGAGTAACTTTGTGGATCAAGTTTTTGTATGTGTCTGAGATAGTATAGGATCCCTCTTTGAAAAGACGGTCAATTATTGTTGTTCGGAATCTTTTGCCACCATCCCTGCACGAGTTGCGAATGAAGCTAAGCATTGCCCAAAATAGAAAACGTGGGCTCAGGTAGAGAGTGTTTTTCCGCAATGACAGAGAAGGCATGTGGGATTCTAGGTCACACAGGGGTGCGAATGTGGAGATGCCTTTGCGTTGCCATATGGAGAAAATTTTGTGATCCAAACTTAATGGGAAAATGGGATTTCCTTGGATTGGTAAATGTCTAGAGATGAAGGGGGGGAGATTTAGACTTTTCCGTGATTCTCTCCAGGCTATAGCCGTGTCCCTCAAAAGAAGGTTGTGTTGCATGTCTGACCGAATTAATTTACATTTGCAGTGTAGTAAGGCCACCAAGGAGTAGGGGCGTGCCATATCTGATTCAAAGCGATAGTTAGAATAACGTGAAGCTTTGGAGATCCAGCCTATACCTATACGTAGCAGACAGGCAAGATTATATACCCTTATATTTGGGAGACTAATACCTACTTCGCTCCTGGGGAGATAGAGTTTTGGCAAAGCTATGCGGGGGCGTTTGTTTCGCCAAATAAATCGAGATAATGCCCTGTTCAGTAATTTGAACATCTTTATGTTTCAGGGGTAATGGTAAAGTTTTAAGAGGGTATAATAGCCGGGCAAAACTAACCATTTTAAATGACATCTCCCAAGAAGCGAGAGAGACAGATCTATCTAATTTTCCAATTTCTGAGTATTTTTTTTTGATTAAGGGGGGGTAGTTCAGGGTGCACAAGGAGGCAGGGACTTTACCTATCTTGAAGCCTAGGTAAGTTATGTGTGTTTTAGCCACGGTGAAGGGAGAGTGAAAGGTCCATGGCAGGGTCCGAGAGGAGCCTAGAGGTAAAATTTAAATTGTCTAAACTCGTCAAAGGTCTCTTTGATGGTGGTCATGTCGGATGCAGGGTTCGCAGTGAATATAAGAACATCATCTGTAAATAGGGCAGTACACAAGTCACAGTCGCCAATATGTATCCCATTTGAAGGGGTGCTTGTTCGGTAAGGTATCTGGAGAGGGGCTCCAGAGCTAAATTAAAAAGTAAAGGTGAGAGGGGGCAACCCTGTCTTGTGCCTTTTGTAGAGGTGGAATTCTTCTGAGAGGAGACCTGCCACCACCAATCTGGCTGCAGGCGAGCTATACATCACATTGTTAAGGTGGTTAATGGGGCCAAGGAAGCCCATTTTGTTCAGGACCATCGACAGCCAGTCAAAGGCTTTCTTCATGTCCAGAGTGATAATGGCAGAATCCCCCCCGGGTTGTTGTTAGCATGTTCTAGGACCATCATCACCTTTCAGATATTTAGGGTGGCCGTTCTCCCCTTAAAGCCCGACTGTGCGGGATGTATCAGAAGGGATAATTGGCCAGTCTGGTTGCAAAAATTTTTTAAAGAATCTTAACATCCAGAAGAGTGATATAGGTCTGCAATTGCCGGGTTCAAGGGGGTCCTTTCTTTTTTTTTTTTTTTTTTTTAAAGTAATTTAATGACGGCTTAATGTCCCATGGGTAGGTAGGAGCCTCCTAACCAAATACCATTGTAGACACTAAGGAGAGTGGGTTTGATTATCTCTTGAAGCGTCTTGTAGAATTATTATTATTATTATTATTATACAGTATTTATATAGCGCCAACAGTTTACGTAGCGCTTTACAACTTGAGGGTAGACAGTACAAATACAATACAATTTGATACAGTAGGAATCAGAGGGCCCTGCTCCTTAGAGCTTACAATCTAAGAGGGAACCCGTGAACCCATCAAGGCCAGGGGCCTTATTGGGAGCTAGGTGTTGGATGGTTGTGGTGACTTCTGCCATGGATATAGTAGCGCTCAGTGTCTCGAGTTGGTCAAGGGGTATCGTCGAAAGACAGATTTTGTTTAGAAACCTCTGTGCTACATTTTTATTTATGGGGTCGGGAGCATAGAGGAATGAGTAAAATTGGTGCATGACTTTGACCTCCTGCAGTAAGAATTTAATGGTTCCTGAAATGTCCCATAAAGAGATAATATTTGTAGGGCGATGAGGGCCTTTGCAGAGCCTCGCTAAGAGCTTTCTGGCCTTGTTGCCAAATTTATGGAGTGGCATCTATGTGTGTTCATTTGGTCAGCACTAAGATGTCAGCCCAAGAGTCAAAGGCTCGTTTGGCTGCCTCCCATTCTTTCTATTATCCTGGGAATTTTGTGTGGGAAGGGAGCGCTGGGCAAGTCTAATGCCCCGTACACACGATCGCATTTTCCAACGGAAAATGTGTGATAGGACCTTGTTTGTTGGAAATTCCGACCGTGTGTAGGCTCCATCACACATTTTCCATCGGATTTTCCGACACACAAAGTTTGAGAGCAGGCTATAAAATTTTCCGACAACAAAATCCGTTGTCGGAAATTCCGATCGTGTGTACACAAATCCGACGGACAAAGTGCCACGCATGCTCAGAATAAGTAAAGAGATGAAAGCTATTGGCCACTGCCCCGTTTATAGTCCCGACGTACGTGTTTTACGTCACCGCGTTTAGAACGATCGGATTTTCCGACAACTTTGTGTGACCGTGTGTATGCAAGACAAGTTTGAGCCAACATCAGTCGGAAAAAATCCTAGGATTTTGTTGCCGCAGTGTCCGAACAAAGTCCGACCGTGTGTACGGGGCATTAGACGGGAGCTCACTTCCCAATAGCTAGTTTGTGCATGTTTTTTGTAGGAGGCAGCATATGAAATGACCCGTCCCCTGAGAAAGACCTTGCCTTGCTTCCCAGTACAGGTTGGGGTTTTCTAAATGGATTGAATTTGCGTTGGAAAATTCTTTCCACGACAAGTCCATATAAGCCTGGAAATCAGTATTATTGTGTAAATATGAGGGAAATCACCATATGGCTATGTCGTGGATCTCAGCATCTGAGATCATCGGAATGATACTGTCAGTGCCAAACATGTAGTCAATTCTGGTAAATATGTTATGGGGGGAAGAATAGAAGGGTGTATTCCCTGTCTGCAGGGTGCAAGAGTCTCCATATGTCAGTGAGGTGAACCGATTCCATTGTTGTAGAGAATAGGGTCAGGCCGGGGGCTTCAGATGTTTTACGAGGGAGTTTGGGAGAGGATCCATCGTCGGACATATGTAATATAGAGTTAAAGTCCCCTCCAATGATGTGAGGGGTGTGGGGGGATTTTAGTAGCCTAGTAGATAGGTCCCCAAAAAAGTTTTTCCGAGGTTGTTAGGAGCATAAACATTTGATAGTAGGATATCCTTATTACCTAGGAGGACATTAGCGGTAAGAAAACATCCCTGATTGTCAGAGTCTACTGATAGCACCTCGCAAGAGAGGTTCTTGTGGATCAAAATGAGCACCCTAGCCTTGCGCCTGACTGCGTCAGAGCCCAAGACCGTGCCCACCCAAATTTTTTTCATACGGTGGAAGTCAGGGGAAGTTAAAGTGGAGGGCCACCCTAAAAAAAAAAAAAAAAAAAAATTGCATCAAAAATCTTTAAAATTTTTTTTAAAAAAACGTGAAAAAAAAAATGTAACTTATCTGAAACCCTTGTTGCTAGGCAGTCTTCCTAATCTACCTCTTCCTATTCCGCGGCGTGTCCTGCTCCTCCTGAGCGGCCCCGTTGCCTTCTGGGAACTGTGTGTGTTCCCAGTAAACCACGGGGCCATTCACAGAGCGCCGCGCTGCAGGAAACTTGCAGTGAAGCCGCAAGGCTCCACTGCCTGCTTCCCTTGGTTAGGATGACGGCGCCGGCAGCCGATCCGATGGACTGATCGGCCTCGGGGGTTGACGACATTGCGGGCTCGCTGGACAGGTAAGTGTCCTTATTAAAAGTCAGAAGCTACAGTGTTTGTAGCTGCTGACTTTTAAGAAAAAAAAACGGCCGGACCTCCTCTTTAAGTGGGTTTCTTGAGTCTCTTAATGGGGGACCTAAGTCCTTTCACATTCCATGAGGTAACTTTCATGGAAGGATTTTGGGAAGGTGAATTAGGGCTGGTGATTTGGTTACAGAGGTGGAATCCGGAAAGAGATCGGGTGTATTGTGAGGTGTCCATGAAAGTCTCCTATGAAGGTCACAAAGGGTCTGGGTGTTTGTTGGGTAAGTGTGGGTGGGGAGTACAAGGGGTGAACAAAGGAGTGCACATAAAGGTAACAAAAAAAATATAAACCGGAGAACAACCATTGGACTTCGCTTTTTTCCACATGGGGTCCCTGTTTGAGCCAGCTCCCATGCCTCAAACCAATGGGAACATTTTTTTTGGATCAGGAGGCTTGAAAGGCTCAGCTCAGGACACTCAAAAGGTGGTCGCAGAGGGTGCAGCGAGTTGAGGCCCATGGGGAAAAAAAAAATCAGAGGTGAAGAGTAAAATAGGGCAAATGTATATTAACATGCATAAAAATTATTGCGGCGCTTAAAAGTTCAAAATGAAATTGAAGAGTGGGAGGAATCCAATCACCAAATATATTGTGCAGATGTAGAAAGAGTCACTCGTCACCACGTGGTAATGTAGTCTGCTTACCTACCAGAAGGTGTTAAGGATTAGGCATAGATGATAAATTCTCAATAGCATCCAGCAAATCCAGCCCACTGGAACCCCTCATCAGACCACAACATCCGTGGGATTTCCTTCACATATAAACATCTCCCAATGGTTCAGAATTAGGCATTCAGGCATGTAGTCATCATATATCCGCGAAAAGAAAATGAAGGACCCATAGTGAAGCCCATAATGATAGATAAAAAAACTTTTATTGTAGTAACTTACAGTTGAAGCTTAAAACAGCATGCATCAATGATAGGAACAAACGGCTGCAGCAATCAGCGCACGGATGTCAGCCTGCCTGACATGTTTCATCATAACAGATGTCTTCAGAGGCAGAGTTTCAGAGCCTCAGAAGTCAGATGTCTTCAGAGTTTAGGTATTTTGTGATTATCGGGCGGGGGGAAGTGCATTCGGTGGAGTAAGTCCCCATGCGGTGAGCCGTTCCACTGCGCAGGTACCTGGGAGGCCCAGCACCTCAGGGATGCGTAGAGCACAAAAGTCTTGGATACCCTTCGATTGCATTGATTCTGGGACTCCCACAAACGCAGGTTGCTGCATCTCGATTTATTCTAATATACTGGTTTGTTTTTCTTGTTCTTGTTCCGTGGCTTGAGCCTGAGATAGAGCTCATCCTCTATGGTAGAAAGCCTATGCTCAGCCTCATTTAGCTGTGAGGCATGGACCCTCAGCTACTTTTTGATCTGCAGCATCCCTGCTTGCACAGTCTTCGCCACTGAGGCTGCAATAGTAGAGCTACAACTGCCTGCACAATCCACTCTGTGCTGGGATCATCACGCTGTGGAGCAGGAGGTGCGTCGCTGACACTTGCCTCCATGTCGGGCACCTTAGCCATGTTAGGGAGTGGGGCTGCTGCAGCGGCATCTGAAGAGCGCTGAGCTGGCTGCGATTGCGGGCCGCTCTTGTCCAGGAAGCGGTCCATCGATGGGGGAAGCTTTCCTGAGGGTCTGCGGGCGGCGGCGGTGTTCCGGGCGGGTGTGTTAAGCCGATTTTCGGGAGGCGCTGTGGGAGCTGTGTGACAGAACATCTACTCCATGCGGCGCCGGAACTGGAAGTTCAATGGGGATCTTAATTACCCACTTATCTACCAAGGTACATTTATAAACAGCATGATGGAAAAGTGGTTAAAGCAAGCTTGACAGTTGTGTAAGGGCTTTCTTATAAAAGGAATCTGGAAGCCCTAAAGCTCTGAAAGGGCACCCACCTACCCTGCCCGCAGCCTGGGACCCCGGGAAGCTGCTTCCATGATCCCTCCAGCGACTAGTGACCCTGGAAGTGACGTGTATTATGTCACTTCCAGTTTCACATCTTTCTTTCCTAGAGTAGCTAGGAAAGCACAATCTGTGCTCAATTTAAAGGCTTGATATGTTTGGTATCAATTTACTTGACACAACCTAGTCTCAAATACAAATTTACAAAAAAATATTGTGTTTGTTTGCACTAAATTTGATAAATAGCTGAGCACATATCATGTGACAGAAAAACTTTGCAATTACCACCATTTTATTTCTCCAGGGATTCTGCTTTTTGGGAGATGTAAGGTAAATTCCAGCAAAATAAAAAAGCAGATTTTTAACATGTGCAAAAAGAAAAAAAATTGCCCAGGTAGGCAACTAATTAAAGTGTATCTAAATTCCAAAACAAATATGTAATCTAATACAGTATAAATAATGCTGAATATTGCAGCTCTGTATTTGGGAATACATTACTAGCCACTTCAGCTCTGGAAGGTTTACCCCCCTTCCCAACCAGACCAGTTTTTGCGATATGGCGCTGCGTTACTTTAACTGACAAGTGCCTGGTCATGCAACGCTGTACCCAAATAAAATGTATGTCCTTTAATTTTCCAACAAATAGAGCTTTCTTTTGGTGGTATTTGATCAATTCTGCATTTTTATTTTTTTGGCGCTATAAACAAAAAAAGGCCGACAATTTTGAAAAAAAATATATTTATTTTTTACTTTTTAGCTTTCTTTTGGTGTTATATGATCACCTCTGCAAAACAATTTTGAAAAAAAAAAAACACCTTTTTTCTTTCTGCTATACTACCTAGCCAATAAAAAAATGTAAAGAAGCTAATTTCTTCATAAATTTAGACCAAGATGTATTCCGCTACATATTTTTCTTAAAAAAAAAAAAAATCACAATATTGATTGGTTTGCGCAAAAGTCATAGCATGTGTACAGAACGATCAGCGGGTGCCAGCGGACATTGTGTCCGTTGGATCTGCTGATCAGCTCCCGCTGTGTAGAATTACAACGGGAACAAGCTGCCGGCAGCACGCACTTGCGCCCAATACCTGAAAGTGCAGGATCACGTAAATATGTGATCCTGCGCGGCCGTACTGTAGCAGTAAAACTGCTATAGGGCGGCCAGCAAGTGGTTAACGTGTTCCTATGGTCAGAATTTAAAATCATATTTTCATTTCAATTTTTGTTTAACCTATCCATATTAATCTGAACTAACTTAATGTTTGTAAACTTACAGCCGTGGCCAAAAGTTTTGACGACACAAATATTAATTTTCACAAAGTCTGCTGCTTCAGTGTTTTTAGGTCTTTTTTGTCAGATGTTACTATGGTATATTGAAGTATAATTACAAGCATTCCATAAGTGTCAAAGGCTTTTATTGACAATTGCATTAAGTTTATGCAAAGAGTCAATATTTGCAGAGTTGACCCTTCTTTTTCAAGACCTCTGCAATTCGCCCCGGCATGCTGTCAACTTCTGGGCTACATCCTGACTGATGGCAGCCCATTCTTGCATGATCAATGCTTGGAGTTTGTCAGAATTTGCGGGGTTTTTTTTTTTTGTTCACCCGTCTCTTGAGGATTGACCACAAGTTCTCAATGGGATTAAGATCTGGGGGAATTTCCTGGCCATGGACCCAATAATTTGATGTTTTGTTCCCCAAGCCACTTAGTTATAACTTTTGCCTTATGGCAAGGTGCTAAATTATGCTGGAAAAGGCATTGTTAGTCACCAAACTGTTCTTGGATGGTTGGGAGAAGTTGCTCTCAGAGATTGTTTTTGTACCATTCTTTGTTTATGGCTGTGTTCTTAGGCAAAATTGTGAGTGAGCCCACTCCCTTGGCTTAGAAGCAACCCCACACATGAATGGTCTCTGGATGGTTTACTGTTAACACAGGACGGTTTACTGTTAATGTGACACAGGACTGAAGGTAGCGCGCCCACCTTTTCTTCTCTGGACAAGTTTTTTTCCGGATGCCTCAAATAATCGGAAAGGGGATTCATTAGAGAAAATGACTTTACCCCATTCCTCAGCAGTCTAATTCCTGTACCTTTGGCAGAATATCAGTCTGTCCCTGATGTTTTTGTTTTTATTATTTTTTTGAGAGAAGCAGCTTCTTTGCTGCCCTTCTTGTCACCAGGCCATCCTCCAAAAGTCTTCGCCTCACTGTGCATGCAGATGCACTCACACCCGCCTGCTGCCGTTCCTGAGCAAAGTCTGCACTGGTGGTGCCCCAATCCCGCAACTGAATCAACTGTAGGAGACCTGGTGCTTGCTGGAGTTTCTTGGGCGCCCTGAAGCCTTCTTCACAAATGCAGTGGAAATGTTTTTTATTTGATTAAAAGAGAAGTATGGGAATCCGGTTTTTCCCATAATCATACTTGCCTACTGTAGGTGGATGCAGCATCAGACCGATGCTGCATCTGTCCCCCAAAGTTTCTGCACTGAGTACTGAGCCATCGAATGTCGCCGATGGCTCGGTTCTCTCAGTTCCCCAAGCAGAGAGCTGCTGCCTGGCAATCAGCAGCTCTCATGCTCTGCACCTCCATGGTCACTGAAGCACTAAGCTGTGGAGGGGCTTCGGCCGGCTATCAGTCCAGGCACCTGGGGGAAACCCCACTTCATTGTCGTGATGACTCAGTGCCTGAACTGATTCCAGTGACGTCAGCAGAGAGCAGACTTCAGACCTCTCTCTGCTGTAAACGGGTCACAGAAGTGCAAAATGAATTCCACTCCTGTGACCCATAGGAGAAGCCCAGCCAAACAAGCTCAGACTGGACTTTTAAGTTCATTTTCATGGCAAAGAGGGACTTTGTAAATAATTGCAATTCATCTGATCACTCTTCATTACATTCTAGAATATATGAAAATTGCCATAAAAAAAACGGAGGCAGCAGACTTTGTGAAAATGAATATTTGTATCATTCTCAAAACTTTTGGCCACTGCTGTACTTTCTATTTTCCTATGCCCTTTGAGTAGGCACTGCTGTCACATATTTCAGAGCCTGCCTTCTGAACTACAGAGGTGCTGAGAGGAGGAGTTTCAGGAGGCAGGGTCAGTACAGGAATCTCTGCTTGCAGGCAGCAAGGTACCGTGGGATATGTAGTCCTTAGAACTTTAAACAGCAGAGGAGAAGCTGCAAGGTATGCAGGAAGTGGTGAAAAAAGATGTCCAGTACACAGACAGCACTCATAAAAGGAGATTTCTTTAACCACTTACCCACCGGGCGAATTCCAGCACTCCTCTCCTACATGTAAAAATAATAATTTTTTTGCTAGAAAATTACTCAGAACCCCAAACATCATATTTTTTAGCAGAGACTTTAGGTAATAAAATGGCGGTCTTTGCAACTATTTTTGTCTCACGGTATTTGCGCAGGAATTTTTCAAACCTGATTTTTTTTTTGGGGAAAAAAAACGCTTTAATAAATAAAAAAAAACAGTAAAGTTAGCCCGTTTTTTTTTTTTTTGTATAATGTGAAAGATAATGTTACGCCAAGTAAATGGATACCTCACATGTCACGCTTTAAAATTGCGCACCCTTGTGGTATAGTGCCAAACTTCAGTACTTTAAAAAATCTCCGTAGGCGATGCTTTAAAAATTTTTACAGGCTACATTTTTAGAGTTAGAGGAGATGTAGTACTGGAAATATTGCTCTCGCTCTAACGTTCGCGGCGATACCTCACATGTGTGTTTTAAATGTTTACATATGCAGCTGCGACCTGCGTATGCGTTCGCTTCTGCGTGCGAGCTCTCAGGGATGTGGGCGCTTACATTTTTTTTTTTTTATTGTTTGTTTTATTTTTATACAATCTAGAATGGTTATTCCCGCGCTACCATGTAAAAAATAATAAAATGACACAGGAAAAGCTGCTTACACCGAATAGGGTCCTGACTCACCCCTATTACAACAATAGATAAGGTGTATGGTGCTGCGCTAATCCAAAAATAGTTTAAAAATGATGCTGTCTGGATGAGTATGGAGCTATCCTTGTGAGGGAGTGAGATACACTAAAGGTGAGCTTGCTAATATGCAAAAACAAAGTGCAAAGCGCAGTAAGGTGTATAAATACTCCAACATTACATATTAATATAACTTAATAAAACGCAAATAAATAAAATGCAAATATACTTAAAAAATTGATGCAACCGACATGACATCAGTAAGAAAAAATACAGAAAATTTAGTGCAAACCAATATGGTGCTGTGCGTCCGAGCATACCCCAGGACGCACTAAAATAACAAAAGTGTCCAGTGCAAACAGAGCCAGTGATGGGTCTATAAAATTAGCTCATCTGTTATATAAAGCAACAAGGAATATGCAAAAAATACAAAAAGTGACGTGCAATAAAATCAGTGACTTCAATAACAAATCAGTCCATATAGTGCCAATTGGTAAATTTATATATAGAATAAAATATCTCCATAGACCATTCAATCAGCTAGGTGGAAACCGTGGAGTGTATAGACCGGAAAAGGGATAGTGGATCCTCTTCATGCACCAATCCTACGCTAATAAGCAGTGGCCCCTTACCTCATAATACTGAGGTCACAACATAAATCAAAACCGCTGATACCAGCTCCTTCTTAAGTAGATCCTGGATCCTGGGCTAGGTCTCCATATGTCTCAGACCCTCAGGGGGCATAGCGGCCATGAATAAAAAGAAGGGTATGCCACATAGTGTAGTAGTTTGAACCAAAGTCGAGTTTATTAAAGTAAACGGTACTCACATAACACACAGCAAAGATCACAGAACTCCAACGAGCGGCGAGCTCGTATGCATCTGTCAGTGGAAAGTGCCTTTCCCGTCCCTACGCGTGACGTCACACACCTCGTGACTTGTTATTGAAGTCACCGATTTTATTGCACATGTCACTTTTTGTATTTTTTGCATCTTCCTTGTTGCTTTATATTACAGATGAGCTAATTTTATAGACCCATCACTGGCTCTGTTTGCACTGGACACTTTTGTTATTTTAGTGCGTCCTGGGGTATGCTCGGACGCACAGCACTATATTGGTTTGCACTAAATTTTCTGTATTTTTTCTTATTGGTGTCATGTCGGTTGTATCAATTTTTTAAGTATATTTGCACTACGTTTTATTAAGTTATATTAATATTTTATTTTTATATCTGTTTTATTATTTTGTTTATTTTATTTTTATATCTGATGCTTTCCTGCCGTGTCCCCGGCCATGTTCACTTACACCGGCCTGGACGTGGCGTCATAACTTCGCGCCTGGTCCTCCGAGTGTCATAGAGATTGTGGGGGGACCATCTGTCCCTCGGAACTCTCTATGGCTAACTTCCGCCAGTGGCGGATTCTTTCTCTGGGTCACCGATCGTACTGGCAACCCAGGAGAGGCACCAGAGGGTGGCTTCACCTGGGCCCGCTATAGCCGATATAATTGTTCTTACGGTGAAGGGAATCGCTGGGGGAAAAAAATGATATCTGAATGATGCCTGCAGCTGCAGGCATCATTCAGATATCACCAATGAAAAACGATGACATCATATGACGGCCAGTGGTCGACAAGTGGTTAAGTAAGATTACTGTATATTGGATTGTCAAAAATAAGTGTTTGTATTGCCATTACAATGCTTATGTTCTAAAATAAAAGTGTGTGTTGTGGTCATAAAACTCCCTTAAATTTATTTTAGGTACCTGAATTTGGCTTAGTTATCGGCCTCTTGCAGACTACTATACAGCAGGGCTCAGAGAGGGGGATGGAGAAGCAGCATGATTAGCCAGTCAGTTATGCTGCAATTCAAAGGTCATGCTAATAGGAAGAGAGAGCTGAGTGCTAGAGGAGCTGCATCTCCTTTCAACATCCAGTCACAGGGTGGGTGTGGGGAAGGAGATGTGAAAGTGAAAAAGCAGCAGAGAAAGATCTGGCATCCCAGTCCCCTTCCCATCCCCGTCAGGGTGGCAGTGCTGTGTATCACAGCTGTTTAGATCTTAGGACTAAATGGACAGAGGTACAAATCCTTGGCTTTGTAAAATCACTTCCATATATGAATTTTATCTGTGTATTTTGTTGTTTGCGTGGAGTTTGGCTTTAAGGAAGCAAATAAAATAACCACACGAAACTGTATTCATTACCTACCATGTTTTTTACGCATGTACCCTCTTTTGAAGTACCCACTTTGTGTAGCTGTTAGTTTTCCTTGTGAGATAACCGTTGCCACTGAGACATGAGTAATTTCACAGCATATTCACTCCTTGTCACTTACTTTGCAGAGACTCTTCAATTGGTACCTTTAACATACATTTTTAACGGTTTTTAGCTTCCCACACATTCCTTTTCACCTGTAGTTCTGTGAAACTACCCCACCTTCTTTTCACAAGTGCTTTCACAGTTATGTATTTCTGCTAACTAAAAATTAATCTTGCAGAGGAAAACCACTGTACGTCTGTGATATCTCAAAAGATCTTAACAGTATGTCCTTTTTGCAAATATCCAGTTCCACAATGAGACAAAATGAGACTTATGGATTGATGGTATCCATGTATAGTAATTCTATAAATTGTATTCTAAATATTTATTAAGCAGTTACTTAAAAGCTAATTTGCACACTTACCAGATCTTGCACACACATGGTACAGGTTGAACTGTAGTCTTAAGTTATTGTATGTACTGATTATGGACAGCCTTAACTTGTATGTTAGGAAATATATAAAAAAAAATGCAGTGCATTTCTGCAATGCATACGCATTTCCCTGTGTTTTATTCCATTATAGGAAAGTTTCTCAACCTTTTTTCAGTCACCGCATTCTTTAAGGCACTTACACCCCCTTCCTGCCCAAGCCATTTTTCAGCTTTCAGCGCTGTCGCACTTTGAATGACAATTGCGCTCGTGCTACACTGTACCCAAACACATTTTTTTTGTCATTTTCTTCACACAAATAGAGCTTTCTTTTGGTGGTATTTAATCACTGCCGGGTTTTTTATTCTTTACAAAAAAAAAAAAGACCATACATTTTGAAAAAAAAAGGTTTACACTATCATGATTCTGCAAGCCGTGTTTTGTGTGGGCGTGGCAGCCCATGCATTTGCATGGGCTGCCGTGCCTCCAGGAAAGCAAGGAAAAAGTCCCTGCAGCATTTCAGAAATTGCAGCCCACATAGGAACCGCAGTGTAGTGCATCTCTGCAATACATACACATTTCCCCGTGTTTTATCTCTTTATAGCAAAGTTGCTCAACCTTTTTCTTTAGCTGCAGTATTTTCTAAGGCTAGGTTCACACGATCACGGTTCTGCGAGCCCTGTTTTATGCCATGTGAATGGGCTGCCATGCCTTCGGAAATGCCGGGAAAAGGTCCCTGCAACATCTTAGAAATCGCAGCTTACACAGGAACCACAACTGCAGTTTGGTTCTGATTTCCAGTGTGTGTGGAATGCTATTAGGATTAGTGGCACCCACGCACATCCAGCACGATTTACTGTGCAGGTGTATGTGGCTGCAGGAACAGGTGCGGACCCTCAGTGGGAACCACCAGCACAGATGTGAACCTAGCCTAAAAGTATTTTGAGTCTTAGTGCACCCCAGTCTAGAAAAAAAAAAAAGAGCGGTCCCACTAGCTTAGAAAAGCAAATCTGTTTGTAAAGATTGTAGGGGTCACAAATAAGACCTCATTCACACGGGAATGCTTAGGTGTATGCCCGTGTGAGGGTTGTCTTTTTCCCACACTGGGATGCACAGGTGTTCTGTGAATCTACATGCAGGCAGTCCCATACATGTTAATTGGGACACAGTTGCTACACAGACACGGCTGTTGCTCCCAGTTTGACATCCATGTGGGTGCGGGTCCCTGAAAGCACATCCTCTTGAATATCAAATTGGGGGCAGCAGCTATATCCATGCAGCTGCTGCATCCCACTTGACATGAATGCAACTTCCGGCACAAGGATGCACAGAACACCTGTGCATTCCCTTGCTGGCAAGCACAGTCCATGCGTGGGTGTAGACTTAAGTATGCCTGTGTAAATGAGGCCTAAAAGTAACGTAACAACATACATGCACACACAAGCATATAAACGTACATAAACTTGCATACATACAGTGGATTTTGTAAGTTTGCCCACTTACAAAGAATTGAAGGGTCTATCATTTTTATCATAGGTGTATTTTAAATGATATAGACAGAATATCGACCAAAAATACAGAAAAAACACATGATACAAATGTTATCAATTGAGTTGCAGTTCGTTGAGTAAAATAAAGAAATTTGATCCCCTACCAACCAACAATAATTCTGGCTCCCACAGACAGACAGGTATGTGCTTATGTGGTACACAGATTAGTGCTGTCAATTTAAGGAGGTGCTCCTTATGACAACTCGTTATATGTATAAAAGAAAACTGTCCACAGAAACAATTTCTTCCATTCAAACCTTGTGGTCATGGGCAAGACCAAAGAGCTGTGAAAGGACATCAGGGACAAGATTGTAAACCTGCACAAGGCTGGAATGGGCTACAAGACCATCAGCAAGAAGCTTGGTGAGAAGGAGACAACTGTTAGAGCGATTATTCGCAAATGGAAGAAATACAATCAATCCCCCTCAGTCTGGAGTTCCATGCAAGATTTCGCCTCATGGGGTAAGGATGATCATGAGAAAAGTGAGAGATCAGCCCAGAACTACACGGGAGAAGCTTGTGAATGATCTCAAGGCAGTTGGGACCACAGTCAACAAACAAATCATTGGTAACGCAATACACCACCATGGTTTGGAATCCTGCAGGAACCGCAAGGTTCTGCTTCTCAAGAAGGCACATGTACAGGCCCGTACAAGGATTGGGAGAAAGTGCTGTGGTCAGATGAGACCTAAATTGAGCTCTTTGGCATTAACTCAACTTGCCGTGTTTGGAGGAAGAAAATTTTTGACTATGACCCTAAGAACACCACCCATATAGTCAAGAACAGAGATGGAAACATCATGCTTTGGGGCTGTTTCTTTATCCTACATCACGGGACACAGAGCAACCATAAAAATGACTATATGGGTTATATGCCACCTACTGGTGGCAGATGGTCAAACAGGAAGTCCACTCCTATATAACCCCTCCTACATAGGAAGGACCTCAGTTTTTTTTGCCATTGTCTGTAAGGTGGATGGTCACTGAAGTGACATGCTTTTTGGAGCATACTTGGAGGTCTGGATGGTACTATTGAGAATCATGGACTTCAATCGGATCCATTTGAAAAAGCTATTAGCCAAAATGGATGGTACCCGAGCCTTATTGGAAAGAGAGAAGATTCCTCAATGTATTGACTGTAATGCAGCCTTATGGCGCTTGACCCTGCGTAATGGAACCCTGTACAGTGTTTGTTCTGACCAAGGTGCTTTCCTGCAGGGTGTTATTCAGGTCCAGGGGAGTGGTCCCCAGATTAGGTGGACCCAGTCTCTGAAGGTCTTTTATGACAAATCTTGCCATGATGGGTGAAGATTGGACTCCTGTTATGTTATCTGCAGCAGGAATGGTAAGTCTGCATTTTTGCAGTTTCTCTTTAAAAAAAAAAAAAAAGGAGAGATCTGACTGTCTGTTCTCCTGGTGGCCACTGGGGGCAGTGTGCTTTTTAATCATGCTATGTACTTAGTCATGTGGGCTGCTGTTTCTCCTCCAGCCACTTGAGAGCGCACGCTCACTCAATATGACCTTTTTTTATATAGGCAGGAAGTGGAAGGGCGGCCATGTTGAGAAAGCCATGTGGTCGACCGCTTCAGCGGGGCCTCTGGAGACATAACACCAGCCCATGGATACTAGTGAAGTGTGAGTACTTACTATGGGAGAAATGTATGGCCAGACAAGTCATGATTATATACTGCTTAATTCGGGGGGCCTGTACAACTGAGTCAATAGACCCCTAGCAGTGCACTTTAAAGTGTTGGGGCTCCAGAATACTGTGTATTTGGCACAAAAATAGTATGGGGCCTGGTGCAGTTGAACTGGTGCATACTTGCAAACTTAAGAATATTGTGCATTTGATCTGCAGGAGCTTACTTTTAGGCTGAAGCAGGAAAAGGCTGCATGGCATGCATAAACTAGTAAAAACTAGTATGGGGCCAAGTGCAGCATAGTATACAGTGCCTTGCAAAAGTATTCAGCCCCCCCCTTTGGCATTTTTCTTGTTTTGTTGCCCCACAACCTGCTCTAATAGACACATGTTTGCTTAGATGCATGTTGCGTAATATACGGTGCCTTGCAAAAGTCTTCACCCCCCCCCCCCCCCCCTTGGCTTTTTACCTATTTTGTTATATTACAGCCTTTAGTGCAATGGTTTTTTTAATCAGAATTATATGTGATGGATCAGAATACAATAGTCTAAGTTAGTGAAGTAAAATTAGAAAAATATATACATAAAACTATTTTTCAGAAATACAAAACTGATAATTGGCATGTGCGTATGTATTCACCCCCTTTTGTATTGAAGCCCATGAAAAGCTCTGGTGCAACCAATTACCTTCAGAAGTCACATAATTAGGGAAATGATGTCCACCTGTGTGTAATCTAAGTGTCACATGATCTATCATTACATATACACACCTTTTTGAAAGGCCCCAGCGGCTGCAACACCTAAGCAAGAGACGCCACTAACCAAACACTGCCATGAAGACCAAGGAACTCTTCAAACATGTAAGGGACAATGTTGTTGAGAAGCACAAGTCAGGGTTAGGTTATAAAAAAAAAAAATCCAAATCTTTGATGATCCCTAGGAGCACCATCAAATCTATCATAACCAAATAGAAAGAAAATGGCACAACAGCAAACCTGCCAAGAGACAGCCGCACACCAAAACTCACGGACCGGGCAAGGAGGGCATTAATCAGAGAGGCAGCACAGAGGCCTAAGCTAACCCAGGAGGAGCTGCAAAGTTCCACAGCAGAGACTGTAGTATCTGTACATAGGACAATAAGCTGTACACTCCATATAGTTGGGCTTTATGGCAGAGTGGGCAGAAGAAAGCCATTACTTTCAGCAAAAAAAAACAAATGGCACGCGAAAAGGCATGTGGGAGACTCCCAAAATGTATAGAGGAAGGTGCTCTGGTCTGACGAGACTAAATTTAAAATTTTTGGCCATCAAAGAAAACGCTATCTCTGGCGCAAACCCAACACATCACATCACCCAAAGAACACCATCCGCACAGTGAAACATGGTGGTGGCAGCATCATGCTGTGGGGATGTTTTTCAGCAGTTGGGACTAGGAAACTGGTCAGAGTTGAGGGAAAGATGGATGGTGCTAAATACAGGGATATTCTTGAGCAAAACCTGTACCACTCTGTGTGATTTGAGGCTAGGACAGAGGTTCACCTTCCAACAAGACAATGATCCCAAACACACTGTTAAAGCAACACTTGAGTGGTTTAAGGGGAAACATGTAAATGTGTTGGAATGGCCTAGTCAAAGCCCAGACCTCAATCCAATAGAAAATCTGTGGTCAGACTTAAAGATTGCTGTTCACAAGCACAAACCATCCAACTTGAAGGAGCTGGAGCAGTTTTGCAAGGAGGAATGGGCACAAATCCCAGCGGTAAGATGTGGCAAGCTCATAGAGACTTATCCAAAGCGACTTGGAGCTGTGATAGCCACAAAAGGTGGCTCTACAAAGTATTGACTTTAGGGAGGTGAATAGTTCTACACATTGACTTTTTCTGTTATTTTGTCCTATTTGTTGTTTGCGTCACAATAAAAAAAAAAAAAAAAAAAATCTGAAAAGTTGTGGGCATGTTAAGTAAATTAAATGATGCAAATATTCAAACAATCCAGGTTGTGAGGGAACAAAACACGAAAAATGCCAAGGGGGTGAATACTTTTGTAAGGCACTGTATGTTGGATAAACACTTTTCCATAAACGCATGTTTGCTTATTCCGTAAATGCATGTCTCCATGGGCGCGTATTGCGTAAGTGCATGTTTGCATGGACATGCGCTTCATGTTTTGCCTAAACGCGTATTTGCTTAAGCACATACCTACATGCTTCCATAAACGCATGCCTCCATACATGCATTGCATATTGCTTAAACCCATACTGGCATGTTTAAATTTGTACTGCATACGTATATGCTTAGTTTGAGCTGCATACATATGTGCTTAGTTGCATTAACCACTTCCCGACCGCCTCACACAGATATACTGCGGCAGAAGGGCACGTACAGGCAGAATCACATACCTGTACGTTGCCCTTTAAGAGGCGGCTTGCACGTGCCCGCCGGGAGCCCCATGAGCGCGATCGCGGGTCCCGCGGACTCTATGTCCGCAGGGATACCCCGCGATCGTCTCACGGAGAGGAAGAATAGGGAAATGCTAATGTTAACAAACATTTCCCCGTTCTGCCTAATGACACTGATCACATCTCCCTGTAATCAGGAGCGGTGATCAGTGTTGTGTCACACACAGCCCATCCCCTCCACAGTTAGAATCACTCCCTAGGACACACTTAACCCCTACAGCGCCACCTAGTGGTTAACCCCTTCACTGCCAGTCACATTTACACAGTAATCAATGCACTGATCGCTGTATAAATGTGAATGGTCCCAAAATCACGCCAAAAGTGTCCGATCTGTCCACCATAATGTTGCAGTCACGATAAAAATCACTGATCACCGCCATTACTAGTAAAAAAAAAAAAAAATTATTACTATTATTACTAAAAATGCCATAAAACTATCCCCTATTTTGTAGACGCTATAACTTTTGCACAAACGCTTATTGCAAATTTTTTTTTACCAAAAATATGTAGAAGAATACGTATCGGCCTAAACTGAGGAAAAAATGTTTTTTTATATATATTTTGGGGATATTTATTATAGCAAAAAGTAAAAAATAATGCGTTTTTTTTTTTCAAAATTGACGCTATTTTTTGGTTTATAGCGCAAAAAATAAAAAACGCAGAGGTGATCAAATACCACCAAAAGAAAGCTCTATTTGTGGGGAAAAAAGGACGTCAATTTTGTTTGGGAGCCACGTCGCACGACCGCACAATTGTCAGTCAAAGCAACGCAGTGCCGAAACACAAAGAGTGCTCTGGTCTTTGGCCAGCCAAATGTTCCGGGGCTTAAGTGGTTAAACCATATACTCCTAGCTCCGGTGCTGGACTTGCTAAAGACACAGGGGGAGGTGTAAATCTCACTATACCTCAATAACCTTTGCTCGGAAAGCAGTTGGTTCAGCTGTATCTAGGGTGAAGCACATTCCTTTTGTACAGTCCTACTCCAGGTCTTGGAGAGGATCAGTCTCTCTGTCTGGAACTTGAAGATCCAGGCATTGGATTGCCAGAGGGCTCTGTTCCCGGTGTGTTACACAGCTAAAGATTGGTGGTTGATGGTTCGGAATCTAGAAAGGTTGAATTCTTCCTTTCAGGTACTGGAAGATAATAACCACTGATGCCAGTTTTTCCGTTTGGTTTGAGGGTGGCTACAGTTTAGTGTACTTGGTCTCCACAGTAGAGTTTACTGCCCATAAATATCTTGGAGCTTTCGGCCGGTACGCCTTGCTCTGGATTGTTAAAAACCAGTTGTAGGTTCTATGTGGAAAAGCCTCTGCAGGGGCATATATATCAACCACCTGGGTGGCACCAGGAGCCATGCGGCTCAGCTAGGTGAACCACATTCTGTCTGGGACAGCACAAGTGCTGTCAGTGTATATTCCAGATATAAAATAGTGTCAGGGGGAACTCTGCAGGTGAATCTACTAGATTTTAAGTTCTACAACAAGTTGGGACAGGTTGTGTCCGGGACGAGGGTCCTAATGGCAATAGCGGTAGATGTACTGGTAACACCTTAGTGACCAGTTCTCCTTTATTTGATGCTTTCCCTCTGTTTTGGCTTCTGCCACATCTTTTGTGAAGGATCCTGAAGGGGTAACACTGATGATAATGTTAGCCGAATAAGCCCAGGACGGCTTGGTACACTGACGTAGCGAGTCTTGCGGGGGTCGCTCCTTGGACACTCCCAGTCCAGCGGGACCTAATGGTCTTGAGTCCTGTATCTAAGCACTGTTGAGCCCCTGGAAGCCAGCTTGGGGGAACTTAAATTACAGGACTTGGAAATATTTTTTTGCCTGAGGTGAAGCCAGGAAGTGGCACCCACAGAAATATGTGAGTGAGAGATTTTCTCTTTCTCCAAGCAGTAGGGGAAAGGAGATTGGCCTTAAGTACCGTTAATGGTCAGGGTTCGTCCCTATACATTTTTTTTTCCATGGGCTGTTTTTCACTCCTTGATTCATACTTCATACAGCGTGTAACGTAGTCTTGCCTGTCAGGCCATTCTTGTGTCCTTGGGACTTGAATTTGATCTTAACGGCCCTCGCAGAAGCCACTTTTTGAACCAATCAAGAGATTCTGTTAGTCCTTTATCTCAGAAGGTAGCTTCTTTGGTTGCTATCACTTCACTAAGTGGAGTGTTAAAGTTGGTGGCTCTTTCATACAAGGATACGTTTTTGGTCTTGCCTCATATTAAGGTGAAGTGTGCTCATCCATTTTTTGCCTAGTATGGTGTCTGGTTTTCACTTGAATTAAGATAATATCTTTCCACCTTTTCTGATCCTCCGTTGGCAGGAGTTGGATCACTGCATACTCTGGAGGTAGTTCTGGTGGTCAGGAATCCTGGTTTGTGCTGCCAGTAGAGCCCAGGATGGGCAGGTGGCATCCAAGTTAACTATTTTCATTGGATTTTCCAGTTAATTATTTGAGCCTAAGGCTTGAAAGGGCAAGGTCCCCCCACCCCTTTTTTTGGTAAAAGAGCTCGCTACCAGGTTTGTGGGGGCTTCTTGGGCCATCTGGTGTCGGTGGCTCAGGATTTAAGGCCATTACATGGTCTTTTGTTCATACATTCACAGAATTTTACCAGATGGATATCAAAGCCACGGAGGATACTGCTTGGCCACAGTATGTTTTGGACGGCAGATGCATTCCTCCTCAGGTGGCAGTTTCTGTGATTGTGTCTCCCTCCCTTCAAGTGCATTGCTTTAGGACATAATATAGTCATTATGGTTGCTCTGTGTCCCGTGATGTACGATAAAGAAATTTAGGATTTTTCCGTCATACTCACCTGTAAAATCCTTTTCTTGGAGTACATCACGGGACACAGAGGTCCCTCCCATCTTTTTTGGGATATTCATTGCTTTGCTACAAAACTGAGGTCCTTCCTGTGTAGGAGGGGTTATATAGGAGTGGACTTCCTGTTTGACTATCTGCTAGTGTCCATCCACCAGTAGGTGGCGTATAACCCATATAGTAATTATTATGGTTGCTCTGTGTCCCGTGATGTACTCCAAGAAAAGGATTTTACAGGTAAGTATGACGGAAAAATCCTAATTTCTCTGCTAGAGGTACAGGGCGACAATGACCCAAAACATACCACCAAGGCAACAAAGGAGTGGCTCATGAAGAAGCACATTAAGGTCATGGAGTGGCCAAGCCAGTCTCCAAACCTTAATCCTATAGCAAAATTTATAGAGAGAGCTTAAACTGCCAAGCAACAGCCGAAACACTTGAAGGATTTAGAGAAGATCTGTAATAAGGATGAGCTCCGGCGTGTTCACACACTCCACGTGCAGAGCTGCCAGGAAGTCGGCACGGTGCTGCGCTAATCACAGGCAGTGAGACATTTTCCCGATGTGTGCTGCAGAGATCGGGAAATGTCTCATTGCCTGTGATTAGCGCAGCGCCGTGCCAACTTCCTGGCGGGCTCTGCAGGTGGAGTGTGCGAACACGCCGGAGCTCATCCTTAATCTGTAAAGAAGAGTGGACCAAAATCCCTCCTGAGATGTGTGCAGACCTGGTAACCAACTACAAGAAACATCTTATCTCTGCTTGCCAACAAAGGTTTTTCCACCAAGTACTAAGTCATATTTTGCTTGGAGATCAAATACTTATTTTGCTCACTGAACTTCAATTCAGTTTCTAACATTTGTATCATGTGTTTTTTCTGGATTTTTGGTTGATATTCTGTCTCTATCATTTAAAATACACCTATGGTATAAATTATAGACCCTTAATTTCTTTGTAAGTGGGCAAACTTACAAAATCTTCAGGAGATCAAATCATTATTTTCCCTACTGTACGTACATGGCTACATACATACACATTCAACAAGGCATTTTTGTCCACACAACTGCCACTCACTGGATACTTTCTCTTTTTCACACCATTATCTGTAAACCCTAGAGATGGTTGTGCACAAAAATCCAAGTAGATCAGCAGTTTTTTGAATACTCAGATGACCAGCCCCTCTGGCACCAACAACCATGCCATGTTCAAAGTCACTTAAATCCCCTTTCCTCCCCATTCTGATGCTCGGTTTGAACTTCCGCAAGTCGTCTTCACCACGTTTAGATGTCTAAATGCACTGAGTTGCTTCCATCTGATTGGCTGATTAGCAATTTGTGTTGCCAAGCAATTGAACATGTGTTTCTAATAAAGTGGCCCGTGAGTGTATCATTACTGTACATACTCATACATAAACTCATGTACGCACGTACATACACTCTCATATATTTATACAGTGGGGACGGAAAGTATTCAGACCCCTTAAATTTTTCACTCTTTGTTATATTACAGCCATTTGCTAAAATGTTCATTTTTTTCCTCATTAAAGTACACACAGCACCCCATATTGACAGAAAAACACAGAATTGTTGACATTTTTGCAGATTTATTAAAAAAGAAAAACTGAAATATCACATTGTCCTTAGTATTCAGACCCTTTGCTCAGTATTTAGTAGAAGCACCCTTTTGATCTAATACAGCCATGAGTCTTTTGGGGAAAGATGCAACAAGTTTTTCACACCTGGATTTGGGGATCCTCTTCCATTCCTCCTTGCAGATCCTCTCCAGTTCTGTCAGGTTGAATGGTAAACATTGGTGGACAGCCATTATTAGGTCTCTCCAGAGATGCTTAATTGGGTTTAAGTCAGGGCTCTGGCTGGGCCATTCAAGAACAGTCACGGAGTTGTTGTGAAGCCACTCCTTCGTTATTTTAGCTGTGTGCTTAGGGTTATTGTCTTGTTGGAAGGTAAACCTTCAGCCCAGTCTGAGGTCCTGAGCACTCTGGAGAAGGTTTTCGTCCAGGATATCCTTATACCTGGCCGCAATTATCTTTCCCTCGATTGCAACCAGTCGTTCTGTCCCTGCAGCTGAAAAACACCCCCACAGCATGATGCTGCCACCACCATGCTTCACTGTTGGGACTGTATTGGACAGGTGATGAGCGGTGCCTGGTTTTCTCCACACATACCACTTAGAATTAAGGCCAAAAAGTTCTATCTTGGTCTCATCAGACCAGAGAATCTTATTTCTCACCATCTTGGAGTCCTTCAGGTGTTTTTTAGGAAACGCCATGCGGGCTTTCATGTGTCTTGCACTGAGGAGAGGCTTCGGTCGGGCCACTCTGCCATAAAGCCCCGACTGTTGGAGGGCTGCAGTGATGGTTGACTTTCTCCCATCTCCCGACTGCATCTCTGGAGCTCAGCTACAGTGATCTTTGGGTTCTTCTTTACCTCTCTCACTAAGGCTCTTCTCCCCCGATAGCTCAGTTTGGCCGGACGGCCAGCTCTAGAAGGGGTTTAAGGGGGTCTGAATACTTTCCGTCCCCACTGTATACAGTATTCAGACCCCCTTAAATTTTTCACTCTTTGTTATATTGCAGCCATTTGCTAAAATCATTTAAGTTAATTTTTTTTCCTCATAAATGTACACACAGCACCCCATATTGGCAGAAAAACACAGAATTGTTGCCATTTCTGCAGGTTTGTTAAAAAGAAAAACTGAAATATCACATGGTCCTAAGTATTCAGACCCTTTGCTGTGACACACATATATTTAACTCAGGTGCTGTCCATTTCTTCTGATCATCCTTGAGATGGTTCTACACCTTCATTTGAGTCCAGCTGTGTTTGATTATACTGATTGGACTTGATTAGGAAAGCCACACACCTGTCTATATAAGACCTTACAGCTCACAGTGCATGTGAGAGCAAATGAGAATCATGAGGTCAAAGGAACTGAGCACAGTGGCCTCCATAATCCTTAAATGGAGGACGTTTGAGACCAGAACGCTTCCTAGAGCTGGCCGTTCCGGCCAAACTGAGCTATCGGGGGAGAAGAGCCTTGGTGAGAGAGGTAAAGAAGAACCCAAAGATCACTGTGGCTGAGCTCCAGAGATGCAGTCGGGAGATGGGAGAAAGTTGTAGAAAGTCAATCGTCACTGCAGCACTCCATCAGTCGGGCCTTTATGGCAGAGTGGCCAGACGGAAGCCTCTCCTCCGTGCAATACACATGAAAGCCCACATGAAGTTTGCTAAAAAAACACCTAAAGGACTCCAAGATGGTGAGAAATAAGATTCTTTGGTCTGATGAGACCAAGATAGAACTTTTTAGCCTTAATTCTAAGCGGTATGTGTGGAGAAAACCAGGCACTGCTCATCACCTGTCCAATACAGTCCCAATAGTGAAGCGTGGTGGTGGCAGCATCATGCTGTGTGGTTGTTTTTCAGCCGCAGGGACAGGACGACTGGTTGCAATCGAGGGAAAGATGAATGCGGCCAAGTGCAGGGATATCCTGGACGAAAACCTTCTCCAGAGTGCTCAGGACCTCAGACTGGCCTGAAGGTTTACCTTCCAACAAGATAATGACCCAGCACACAGCTAAAATAACGAAGGAGTAGCTTCACAACAACTCCGTGACTGTTCTTGAATGGCCCAGCCAGAGCCCTGACTTAAACCCAATTGAGCATCTCTGGAGAGACCTAATAATGGCTGTCCACCAACGTTTACCATCCAACCTGACAGAACTGGAGAGGATCTGCAAGGAGGATTGGCAGAGGATCCCCAAATCCAGGTGTGAAAACCTTTTTGCATCTTACCCAAAAAGACTCGTGGTTGTATTAGATCAAAAGGGTGCTTCTACTACATACAGAGCAAAGGGTCTGAATACTTGGGACCATGTGATATTTCAGTTTTTCTTTTTTAATAAATCTGCAAAAATGTCAACAATTCTGTGTTTTTCTGTCAATATGGGGTGCTGTGTGTACATTAATGAGGAAAAAAATGAACTTAAATGATTTTAGAAAATGGCTGCAATATAACAAAGAGCGGAACATTTAAGGGGATCTGAATACTTTCCGTTCCCACTATGTGTGTGTGTATGTATGTGTGTGTGTGTGTGTGTATATATATATATATATATATATAATATATATATATATATATATGTACACACTGAGCAAGATTATAAACGCAACACTTGTGTTTGCTCCTATTTATCATGAGCTGAACTTAAAGATCTCAGATTTTTTTTTCTATGTACACAAAAGGCCTATTTCTCTCAAATATTGTTCACAAATCTGTCTAAATCTGTGTTAGAAAGCACTTCTCCTTTGCCGATATAATCCATCCACCTCACAGGTGTGGCATATCAAGATGCTGATTAGACAGCATGATTATTGCACAGGTGTGCCTTAGGCTGGTCACAATAAAAGGCCACTCTAAAATGTGCAGTTTTATCATACAGCACAATGCCACAGATGTCACAAGTTTTAAGGGAGAATGCAATTGGCAAGTTGATTGCAGGAAACACGTATATACACAAACACGTATATACTGTATATAGTCTCAGCTTACAGTGGCCAGGCTAATCCTGTGTGCCAAGATTGACTAGCTCAGGGCATTCGCAGGAGTGATATCATCCTCCAATGGCCTATGAAGATGGCTGAAACCCGGCACACAGGAGACGATACCGGCAAGGCAGCATTGGGAAAGTGAGTATCGTCCCTTTAGTTCCGCTTTAAAACAAACACTATTATGCTGAAATACTTACATTTAAACAGGATTGGGCTGCATCAAGACATTGACCAGCAAATGCTTTCTAGTTCCTTTCTTTTTTTTTTTTTTTTTTTAACAATCACTGCCCATGTGAGAACAGTATTTGTGTAAGGGAGTTGCACTGATTTGCTGTCTTTGCCTGAACTGTTCATCAATGCCTCTGACTCGCATTGCTCCTGAATGGAGCCCAGTTTTGCTAAATGGTAAGCATTTCATGCATGCTAGTGTTTTCCTTTTCAATGATTTTTATTAAAGAATTTTCAACAACAGTATATTGATGATAGTATTAGTTTTAGATGGAAAGAAAACTGGGAGGGTGGAGAACTAAACTTTCATCCTTCCCTTTTCTGCAGAAAATGAGAATATAATCTAGCCCAGGGCTCAAAATTTCAAATCCTGAGCTACTAGCGAGGTCTCAAAGGTTACTCGCCACCAGTTGCCCCATCCAACCCCTACCCTGCCCACCCCTAAACATGCCCTCAAAAATTATCTCATGAAATTACATTTAAATGTTTTATGCAGAATTAAGTTATAAAAATAGATATTAACAACAACTTTTTGCGTGTCTGCCAATGCAGCCTGCCCGTGTCTGCCAATGTGCAGCCTACCTGTGCAGGGGAAGAGAGAGGAGAGCCGCCGCCTGGATGATCAGAGCGCAGGGAACATAACAGCTTTCATTTCAATAGCTGTGTGTTACCTGCCGCGTGCCGTCAAATACAGCCCCTCCCCCTTGTCCGGGGAACTGTGATAGACACATCACCCAACCCAGGATTGGACGGGTGATCTGTCTATCAAAGTGCCCGAACAAAGAGGAGGCGGCTTTATGTGTATCCGTGGGACAGCGGAGCATGGTGGGGAACACACAGCTATTGAAATGAAAGCTGTTATGTTCCTGGCGCTCTGATCATCCATGCTTGCTCCCCCCTCCTGCTACCAGGCAGCCATAGCTCACCTGCCCTCAAAATCCACTCACAAAATGCGAGCAGGCGAGTGGAATTATAAAAAAAAGCTTCCAAAAGTTTTTATAGATTCGGGTAGTTAGCATTTCATTAAAAATAACATTAGATTTTATAAAACCTATCAAATATAAGATAACTGATGGAGATGGGCGTTACCAAAAAATCCAGACCAATATTCTTTCAGATGTTATTGACCTAAAACCATGGTTCCTGCTTACACATGCACTGCCCCAGAGGAATTTTTTCAAATTAATTGCAAATTTAGTTTTGCTGTATGAGCAATATAAGTAGGCAGAAGAGGGAGGTGCATGGCACAACTTTTCTCAGTAGCAGCTTCTGTTAACTCTAACGCCCCGTACACACGGTCGGATTTTCCGACGGAAAATGTGTGATAGGACCTTGTTGTCGGAAATTCCGACCGTGTGTGGACTCCATCACACATTTTCCATTGGAATTTCCAACACAAAGTTTGAGAGCTTGCTATAAAATTTTCCAACAACAAAATCCGTTTTCGGAAATTCCGATCGTGTGTACACAAATCCGATGCACAAAGTGCCACGCGTGCTCAGAATAAATTAAGAGACGAAAGCTATTGGCTACTGCCTCCCGTTTATAGTCCCAACGTACGTGTTTTACATCACCGCGTTTAGAATGATTGGATTTTCCGACAACTTTGTTTGACCGTGTGTATGCAAGACAAGTTTGAGCCAACATCCGTCGGAAAAAATCCTAGGATTTTGATGTCGGAATGTCCGATCAATGTCCGACCGTGTGTACAGGGCATTACAGAGCAGGAAGAGAGATTCTCAGAACAGTATCCGGTGACTATGAAGGAGGCAGGGAACATTTTATTGAAAAAAATATATATTTTTTTTAATAGGCTTATGATGGTAATATGAGTAATATAATTGGCTGAGAGGCAAAAGGGGCAAGTGAGAGGCTCAACTTTTCTCATTAGGAGCAGCTGCTGTTAACTCCCACAGCGCTGGGATACAGCTGTTCAAGGCAGTATCTGGTTGCTATGAAAAAGGCACTAGATAGAGAATTTTTACAAGAAGCAGCTGCCTGCAGGTAATGGGATACACGCCATTGCACATAACTAATGTGTTTGGTGCTATATCCCAAAAAAAAAAAAAATTGAGCTTTTTTTTTTTTTTCTTTTTTTTTATAACAAAAATGTTATACTTACCTTCTCTGTGTGTGTTGGTTTTGCACAGAGCAGCTTGGATCCTCCTCTTCTCAGGTCCCTCTTTGCTGCTCCTAGCCTCTCCCTCGTTCGAGTGCCCCTCAGCCAGCAGCTTGCAACAGGGGGCACCCAAGCCGAGTCAGAGCTCCGTGTATCTATTTAGACAAGGAGCTGGACCTGGCGCCGCCCCCCTCTACTGTGATTGGATGACTTTGACAGCCGCAGGAGCAAATGGGCGCCTGCTCTGTCTCAGCCAATCAGGAGGCGTGTCCTGGATGGCTGAGGGGATCGTGCCCTTCACTGGAGAGAAGGGGCTCAGGTAGGTAATTGGGGGGTGCTGGGGGGGGGCTGCTACACGCAGAATGTTTTTTTATCTTGATGCATAGAATGCATTAAGGTAAAAAAAAACTTCTGCCTTTACAACACCTTTAACCACTTGGCACTTAAACCCCCTTCGTAGTGCTCTCACATTTTGAATGACAATTACTCAGTCATGCAACACTGTACCCATATGAAAATTTCTGTCCTTTTTTCACACAAATAGAGCTTTCTTTTGGTGGTATTTAATTACCACTGGGTTTTTTTATTTTTTGCGATATAAAAGAAAAAAGACTGAAAATTCTGTAAAAGAAAAAAAAAAAATTTTCTTCGTTTGTTATAAAACTTTTCAAATTAGTAATTTTTATTCATAAATTTTGGCCAAAATTTATACTTAATTTAATTTATACTGGTTAAAATAATCCAAAGCGGTGTATATTATTTGGTCTTTGTGAAAGTTATAGAGTCCACAAGCTATGGTGCCAATCTCTGAAAATTGATCACACCTGAAGTACTGACAGCCTCAATCTCATTTCTTGAGACCCTAACAAGCCAGGAAAGTACAAATACCAGTACGCCCCAAATGACCCCTTTTTGGAAAGTAGACATTCCAAGGTATTTAGTAAGAGGTATGTTGAAATTTTTGCCCACAATTCTTTGCAAAATCCAGATTTTTTTTTTTCCACAAAATCGTCATATTAGCAGGTTATTTCTCACACACAGCATATGCATACCACAAATGACACCCCAAAACACATTCTGCTACTCCTCTTGAGTATGGCGATACCACATGGGTGAGCACCAGGATAATGGAAACCCCCCAAAAATTACCCCTTTTTGGAAAGAAAACACCCCAACATATAATCTATGAGGCATAATGAGTCTTTTGAACATGTAATTTTTTTCTACACGTTTTTGGAAAATGTGGAAAGAAAATGAAAATGCATTTTTTTTTTTTTTTTTTTTTAAACAAAGTTGTCCATTTATACAATATTTCTAACACATAGCATATACATGCCAAAAATTACACTCCAAAATGGATTCTCCTACTCCTGAGTATGGAAATACCACGTTGGAGACTTTTCTACAGCCTGGCCACATACAGAGGCACAACATGCAGGGAGCAGCATCAGGTGTTCTAGGTGCATACATTTATCAAATCTAATTTGACTACCTATTACACTTTTGTGAGGCACTGTAGTGGCATGGATGAGCCGTGGATGGGGATGGCTGAGTATGGTTGAGTATGGATGGGATGACTGAGCTTGAATGAGAATGGATGGGATGGCTGAGCATGGATGGATGAGTATTGCTGAGTGTGGATGACTGAGCATGGATGGATAAGTATTGCTGAGTGTGGATGACTGAGGATGGATGAGTATTGCTGAGTGTGGATGACTGAGCATGGATGGATGAGTATTGCTGAGTGTGGATGGATGGATGGGTATTGCTGAGTGTGGATGGCTAAGTATGGATGGATGACTATTGCTGAGTATGGATAGCTGAGCATGGATGAGTATGACAGGGATGGCTGAGCATGGATGGGTGGATGGGTATTGCTGAGTGTGGATGGCTAAGTATGTATGGATGAATAGCTGAGCATGGATGAGTATTACTGAGGATGGATAAGTATGACAGGGATGGCTGAGCATGGATGGATGAGGCTGCAATGGGTACAGATCAGCACTGTGGGCACTACAGATCCAGCCCACAGCGATGCTGCAACCGATCTCTCCCCTCTCTGCTCACACTGTACCGGGTGGTACAGAGAGGGGAGAGAGGAACCAGACATGATGCGGTTTGTTTACAAGTGATCGCTCTGTCATTTGATGGAGCGATCACGTGGTAAATGACCGCTGTCAGCGGCCATTTACCGTGATGCAGACCTGGCGGACACGGATACTCCCATGTGGGTGCCCCAGGGGGCGCACGGGACTGCGATTCTGGGAGGACGTCAATGTATGCCCTCCCAGAGTTATCGAGCCATTCGGCTATAGTGCAGTTGTTAAGTGATTAAAGAGGAACTGCAGTCTGCTCACATAATTTGTAATAAAAACATCTTTGCCATTCTGAAGATTCCCTCCAACCACTTTGCATGTTTTATATACTGCGATTCTGTACTTGCCAAATATGCTGCAGAAATCTCCCTCCACTGAGTCTGGCTGCAACCATTTTAACTGTGGGCAGCCAAAGCTGCTGCCTGTACACTTCCTAGATTTACTTAGAGACACAGAGGCACACCTGCAGCTCTCATTGGTCCCCTTATGACTCATCTCCCCTCTCGGCAAACTCTTGCGAGAGTGAGAGAGCGGTGCATGATGTCATAAGCCTAGGCTTTTTACCAGACAAGAAACAGGAAGTGGGCTGTATAAGGTATTTACTGGCAGAAAAAAATGTTTTACTATCCAAAGTTAAAACAAAAAGGGCAGAGGATTTAATAGATAGATGAAAAAGTAAATGAAGTTCCACTTTAATATTTAAATACAGCACATCATCTGTTTTCACTTAAACTTGCTAAGCCTAAAGTGGAAATAAAGGTGCAAAGCAGAACTGAGAATACAAAGCTGTGACCGTAATACACATGTAAATAGATCTTTATTTGGAGGGTACCACACATGCAAATCTCTTTAGGCCATGAAGATTGATTTAGTATAATGTTTGTAGTTACTGTATGTCTAATGTTCTATTTTTGATTTTCTTATCATACTAGGATTTATTTCTCAATGTAAATTTATCATGCTTCACTTTAAGCAGCTTGATAAAACAAGTCAAATCTGCATATAAATATATTAACCCCTAAAAAATATCATGCTTTTTGCATGGATGGCTTGTAACGTGTGAATAAATATTCATCAAGATGAATATGGCTTTCTGTGAAGAGGACCCCGCATCAATATATAAGTAACCACAGTTTCTTAAAGGATAAGTTCACCTTTTGGAAAAAAAAAGAAATGCATAAGGTAAAAGAATATGCATTTATTATTATTTTTTTTTCTATGGAGCCTTCAGAGCATTGCACCCGGGATCCGCAAATCTTGGGTGCAATGTCAGGTTCCTGTAGGTTGTCAGGATAGCTGTCTGCCTGTACCTCGGATATGGGTAGGCAGTTACTTGAGAGCAGCAAGATTAATAAACTTACAGAGCTCTCACCTGCGCCCTCACAGTTCATTGAGAACTACAAGCAATGGCTGACGGTACTTGTAGTCTATTCGTTCACATGGAACTGTGAGTGGAATTCACGACCGTGTGGGTGGAGCCCCGCATGGCCGCACTTTTTTCAAATTGTGACAGCAAGTGAGGGGAGAGGATCCCCCACCCGCTGTCACAGGGAAGAGGGAGGGATCGGGGTTCATGCTGAAAATGTTGCACCCTTTAATACACGTGTAACGTGTTCAGAAAGGTGAACTTAGCCTTTAATTATACATTGCAGTACACAGGATCTTACTTTTTACCACGTGTTATGTGCAGCTACCTTCAGGTCTAAATAACCCCTTTCACCCTCAACAAGTCCCTTAAAGTGGCTGTAAACCTCATATGCATAATTTCTCAAAGACATGCACCATTTCATAGCTTGTTCAATAGAAATCCATGGTCCATGGGCATGTCTACACACCGCAGCTTGGAAGGTGGAGTCGTGACATCACTGTCCCCACCTCCCAGCTCTACACTCACGCACTAGTGCTTGCTTAGCAGCATGCACGCTGTTGGAGGCATGCGCGCACACTTTAATTTTTATTGAACGGTTTATGAAATAGTGCATGTCTTTGAAAACGAATGTATATGAGGGTTACAGCAACTTGAAACTAAACAGACTTCCACTGAGGCTGAGTCTTGCAGGAGACACGCACCCTTCACTCATGCTCGTGCATGAGTCTCCTTCACGTGTCTGTCAATCAAAAGAGAGTGGCGACACATTTTTTGCACGTGTCAAAATTTTTTGCAGTGGCAAAGCGGGGAGGATTACAGATGACAGGCTGCTCATATGCCTGCCAGACTGTGCACAAATTAGTTGTGCTGCTTTGCTGACTTAGCATAAATGTTCAGTTTATTTTGTTATCTGGTTTTACAACTACGTTAAGCCCAGTACACACAATCATTTCTTTTTTCGTTCTAATCAGCAGGCTGAACGTTAAAAAAAAAAATCTGAAGAGTTCAGGAGGAGAACCTGTACTAACAATCTGATGTTATTACACCAATCTTCCCCGCTGAACTATTGCGTTCTGCCAGGGGGGTGGCCCCCACCCACACATCATTTTAGCTCTCAGCCATTTTCTGAGAGTGCTGATTGGATGCCAATTGGCAAACCTTTTTCGGTTATGCTCCTTTGACAGAAGCCGGACCAGTTGCCGTAAACATGGGCCGAATGACGCCCGTTTTTTATTGAACCGGCCGATACCGATTGATATTTGGCCTGTGCATACAGCCCTTTAGGTGAAGAGCGTCTTCTACTTAGAAAGGCTTACCTGTTTATGTTGATTTTTTTGTTTGTTTTCTCAATATTTTTTTTTCATCAAGTTCCTAGCTGCACCATAGCCACTGTGGCTTTCCTTCAACTGCTTTCTTGATTGTTTGACTTCTCGGCTGAGCCTTAGGGGAAACTGCACCTGTACCCCATCTGCAAGAGGATGCAGGGCTGACCTGTAAAGTCACTTTAACACTGGCTCCTGCGTGGGTGCTCACCTTGGTTTGGGGTGCTGAGTTAGCCACTGGGGGCTATACAGGGCCAGGGCTGTGAACTGCCTTCAGTGGAGCCTTATCCCTGAAGCTCCCTTCAGGGGTATTCCCATTGTGGAGGGCAACATCAGGATAGGGCTAGTCCTTTTCATCCTGCCCAGAGTGGAAGACATCTGGCGCAGTAGGTTGATCAGGGCTTGTGCCCTAATCTAACTAATCTATCTAGTGTGCTGGCTCCAACACAGAGCGGCTTTCTATGGGGGCGTACCATTGTACGCATCCCTATCAGTGTATAATGGCTTTGTCTCAACCCCCTAAATGCCACTTTTGCTGGACAGCTTGATCTGTTGAGGCTAGGTTCACACCTGTGTGGGCCGCAGTTTGCGTGGGCACGAGAGCCTATTCATTTGAATGGGCTGCCATGCCCTGTGACACGCAGGATATTTTTGAAATTGCAGTCCACGCTGTAACCGAGGTTCCCAGTACGGGTATGATTTTCAGTGCGGGTGGTATGCCATTAGGATTTAATGACACCCGTCTGAAGGTCCCACATTTCTTCTTTGTGTGGGTGGTTGTGGCTGCCAGTATTTCTGTGGGTCCTGCAGCGGCACCACCTGCATAGATGTGCAGGTGGTGCCGAAGGCTAGGTTCACACATATCCAGTGCGAATTTCCCCACCGTTTTTGTAAACCTCAGTCATGAAATATGAACAAAGCATATCCCTCTTTAGTGTGTACTTGTCTCAGTAAAAGCACTAAGGGATTGATTTACTAAAGGGAAATAGACTGTGCACTTTGCAAAGTACAGTTGCTCCAGAGCTTAGTAAATGAGGTACCATTTCACTTTACAAAGAATACCTAATCACATGCAAGTGACAGCCTCATCTTTGTTCCTGTGTGAAGGGGGGGGTTTGTCCCTGCTCTCCTCACTGAGCTCTGCAGAGTGTAACTTTAGCTCTCTGCCTCCTTTTATCTGAAATCTCAGACAAGATTTAAAATTCAGCACTTTGAACAGATGTAGAGAAGAAAGGAAGGTAGATAGACAGGTACAGCTTATGTGGTAGGATTTGTTAAATCTCTGTGTATCACCCGAGGGCAGTTACTGCGTATAAGTAAGAGTTTACAACCACTTAAATCATTTGCCCCCAGAATAACTTGGCAACTATCTTTACAGTGCAGGGGGGGGAACCACTGCTGGGTTTTTTTTTCCCTTTTTCTTTATCTTTTTAATTTTCCTTGCATTCCTTTAATGTAAAGTTCACTTGAAATATATTATAGAAACCATATTTACACATTCTTTAAACATTTTTACAAGCTGTGGCCAGCAATTTGACCAAAGGTATGCCGCAACCACTGAATTTTAATTCTGAAAATTTATTGGTAAAAAATAGTTTTTCACATTAGTGATGTTGTGGTGTTTTTGCATTGCAAATATCTTTATAGTTACATAGTAAATTTGAATAAAGACACCAGTCCATCCAGTTCAACCTGAGTGAGTGTGGGTACGTGTCTACAATTGTCGCTATCCCGGTACATTGTCTCATTAAGATGCTCATCTATTATATATTTAAGGTACCCATATAGCGATGTCAATTTTAAGCAGCGATCCACACATACATTGCACACTCACATCGGTCCCTACTATCAAGGAGCCCACGATCCAAGGTCCCCAACTCACATTTCTGTACTAGGGGCAATTTTGGACAGAAGTCAATTAACCTACCATCATATCTTTGGAGTGTGGGATGAAACCGGAGTACCCGGAGGAAACCCACGCAGGTACAGGGAGAACATGCAAACTCCAGGCAGGTAGTGTCGTGGTTGGGATTCGAACTAGCGACCCTTTTTACTGCCTAATTGAGAATACTAACCATTACTCCACTGTGCTGCCCACAAAACTTGAAGTGGCCCTCTTGCATATGGTGGAGGGCTATGTAAACTGCCAAAAAGTATTAAATGGTTCTTCTAGCTTACTGAAATAACAGATATCTTATGTATTTGTTGGTGCAGAGGAGAAAAAAAAAACACACACAATCTTGAAGGTAATCTGTGGTTTCCCTCAAAAAGCAGAGGGATGAGTAGAACTGAAAGTTCAGTTGCAAAGTGGAATGGGCGTGTAAGAGCAGTCTAAATAATTACTATTACATTTCTTGTTTTTCTGCGGCTAAGAGTATGATCACAAAACCTCCAGGTGCTCAATCACCTTTTACAATATGTTTGAGCAGTGAGCTCTTTACTGTAAAAATAACGGACTTATGCTGTTAGAGCTCATCATTTTGAAAATGGTTCAAACTTTTAGCTCACATATTGCATTTGACCCATGCATACTCCCACAACATGGACCAATAATTGTTCCTTTTTTTGCATATTATAATTTTTAAAGTGACACTAAAGCTACATTTTTTTTTTTTAAATAAACATATACCTCCACTGTGCAGCTCATTTTGCACAGAGTGGCCCCGATCCTGGTCTTCTGGGGTCCCTCGGTGGCTCTCTCGGCTTCTCCCCGCTTCAGATAACCCCCTGGGAGAAGCGCTCTCCTGGCGGTTTACCTTGCGGGCGCGCTCCATAGGCGCCAAATGCAGGACTCGGCCCCGGCGGCCGCGTCATTGGATTTGATTGACAGCTGCGGGAGCCAATGGCTGCGCTGCTATCAGTCTATCCAATCAACAGCTGAGAACCCCAGGCAGAGAGACGGCTCGTCCCTGTGGGACAAGTTCGAGAGTTCAAGTAAGTAAAAGGGGGGGGCTGGGTGTCTGTCACTGACAGGTGTTTTTTCACCTTAATGCATAGGATACATTAGACCCCTTTCACGCTGGGGCGGTTTGCAGGCGTTATTGCGCTAAAAATACCACCTGCAAACCGACCCAAAACAGCCGCTGCTGTTTGTTCAGTGTGAAAGCCCGAGGGCTTTCACACTGAAGCGGTGCGCTGACAGGAGAAGAAAAAAAACTCCTGCAAGCCGCATCTTTGGAGCGGTGAAGGAGCAGTGTATTCACCGCTCCTAAACCGCTCCTGCCCATTGAAATCAATGGGGCAGCACGGCTATACTGCGGCTATAGCCGCGCTATGCGAGCGGTTTTAACCCTTTTTAGGCCGCCAGCGGGGGTTAAAACCGCACCGCTAGCGGCCGAATACCGCCGCAAAAACGACGGTAAAACAGCGCTAAAAATAGCGATGTTTTACCACCGACGCCCCCACCGCCCCAGTGTGAAAGGGGCCTTAAGGTGAAAAAACACTTACTTTTGCAACCCCTTTAAGGTTCCCTGACTGCACATACATTTCTACCCAAGTTGAGATTTAACAACATTCATTTTAATGCTAAGCACTACCTGTCATTCAGTGATCAAATGCATAAATCTAGGGCTTAGAATCAGGAAGGGGTGTAGCTTAATCACTAGTCGGGCAGAAGGTGAGGTCCCACGTGTACAGCCTTGTCCTTGAATCTGATACAAGGATTAATTTCAAGACTAGTGCAGGCACTGCAAGGTGTCTGAAATTTAGCATTGTTACTTTTAAGGTTTACCTTATGGCTCAGTCCTCTCAAAGCTAATGTTTCTGATGGGGGTTTATCTACATGTTTAGTTACTAGGTCGGGCTATAACCCCAATTCCAAAAAAGTTGGGACACTGTGTAAAAAACAGAGTTGCAAATCTCATAAACCCAAAAATTCACAGTAAAAAATACCAGTACATCAAATGTTTAAACTTGAGAAAATAATTTTAAGACAAAAAGGTAATTTTGAAATTACTTTGTGAATAAATTATAGCTTTATAAGACTTGCAAAGCAATGCATTCTGTTTTAAATGTCTATTTTACAAAGCGTCCCAACTTTTTTGAGATTGGGGTTGTACTTGTTACAAAATTTTTAGGCAGGCGTGAAGAAATGCTTTAAAGTAAGAATGTGTTCAAAAATATAAGTTTTAAAAGTTTGTATTTTGTATATTGATAAAAATAAAGTGAATGAACAGAAGAAAAATGTAAATCAAATCAGTATTTGATGTGACGACCCTTTGGCTTCAAACCACCATCAGTTTTTGAAGGAACTATCGGCAGATAGGATGTTGGATAAACATCTTGGAGAACTATCCACAGATCCTCTGTGGATGTGAGCTGCCTCAAATCCTTCTGTCTCTTCATGTAATCCCAGACAGACTTGATGTTGAGATCAGGGCTCTGTGGGGACCAAACCACCACTTTCAGGACTTGTTCTTTACACTGAAGATAGTTCTTAATGACATTGGCTGTATGTTTGGGGTCGTTATGCTGCTGCAGAATAAATTTGGGACAAAAAAGAAAAACTCCTCCCTGATTATATAGCATGATAAGTATCTGCGTGTATTTCTCACCATTGGTCAGGCAACGTTGAGGACCGTAGACGCAGTGGTCGGCCAAGGAAACTTAATGAACTTAAGGAAAGTTGTCCAGCAATGCCATCAGCACAGAACTGGTGGAAACTGGAGGTACACCCATCTACTGTCCAGAGAAGTCTGGCCACAAGTGATCTTCATGGAAGAATTGCTTCCGAAAAGTAATTACACATAATGCAGCAAAAACAGCAAGATGGGACCTAGGAGTGAGATTGAATGGTGGAGATAAGAGCTTGGAATTCCTCTGGGGAATGAGAAATTCTGAAATGCTTTGCGAGCTGGCATAATATACCTATACGCCAGCTGCTTAAGGTTAACATTTTCTAGTGAGGGTATATAAAGACATATGTTATTGTAATGGAATTTTTGTTCTATTCTATGTAACATGCTGAGTAGGAGCCCTCTTGACCACCAGGCTCACACTGGCAGCCATCTAGCAGCAGACTGCACTAAAGCTTTGTAAATCCATTTTGTCTATACATATGTTGAGTAGTGTTTACAATAAAACTATGGGGTTGATTTACTGAAGGCAAATCTACTGTGCACTGCAAGTGCACTTGCTCTAGAGCTTAGTAAATTAGGTAAAACTTCACTTTGCAAAGAATAATCAATCACATGCAAGGAAAATAAAAAACAGCATTTTTGTTTGTACATGATTGGATGATCGAAACCAGCAGATCTTCTCCTCATTTCAAAGCTTACCCTCAGTTCTAGAGAAGATGCACTTAAAGTGCACTTGCAACGCATTGCCTGTAGTAAATCAACCTCTGTGTGTAGTGCAGATCATTGAGGATTTGTTTAAAAATACACAATCACAAGTATGATCCTGAGTAGACATTACAACCTTTATCCAATTTGCAAAATATTTTTTTTGTTTGATGTTCAATCTATTCACATCAAATTTAACCCTGATTTTGGAAAAGCCATAGCAGCATTGGTTATACACTTGTTTTTTTATGAAGTCGTCATTAAATAAATCTTGCTTATTCCTTTTGTTGAAGGGACATGTATCTAGAGATTATACTGGAGTAGATGTGCTACATCCTTTTTTTTTAACTCCATATCCAACTTTCATTTTTTGTCAGCTGCATCCTGATCTGCCAAAAAATGCAGACCTTCATCCCATAGGTCATGCTTGCTTAATTACAGTAAACTACAAGTTAATCTGCTGCCTCGTTTCTAGGTAAGAGTTGTTGATTAGAGAGGAACAGATTTTTTTTTTATATCCGGAAGCATGCATGTGGGTGTCAGAGATTAGTGAGTTGCTCGTGGTCTCCCTTGCTTTGGTTGCTGATGAAGTTTGCAGCACACACCCGTGACCACTTCCCATTTTGTTTTGGTTTTTGTTTTTTTGTTTTTTCTGTAATAGTATTTCACATATACACTTAAATTAATACCTGACGATCTGTAGCTTTGTTGGCAGGCTTGTGACCTTTTTATGCTTGCAGAACTAGTATACTTTTAACCTTCTTTTGGAAAACTGTTAACATGTTCAGTTTTGGCTAGGCAGGAATTTGCAATACAGAGATTTATAAGGTGTAGACAAGAGGTGAACACCTGTGTATAAGAACCCTGGGTAAGCCACCACTATTACTTTTTGTTGTAACCAAACTGCTATATGCGTGATTAGCTTTTCGGTATGTCTTGGTAACTAGAACACTGTTGTTCATATTACAGTCCAACAAAATAGTAAGTTTAAATCCTCTGCTAAGATTAGTAATGCTCTGGCTGCATCGTATGGTTCTTTTGCAGTTAAGGAGAAGATGGGCAGAAGTCTTTCTGCTTTTTATTGTTGGGGAAAAGGTAAGCATTGTTTCGTGTGAGTTTATTTTTCAAGACAAGACTGCCAGGTTGAAGCGATACAGCTGCTTGATCGGTTCTACGGTGCTTTCATATGTGCTCCTGGTAGCTGAGCACCAAAAGAAAACATCTGGGGAGTGGGAAGAGACAGGAATGCCTGTTTCTCCTGTGAAGGTTCTGGGTTAGGAGCCATCCGTTACTGGCTAGGAGAACCAGACTTTGTCAAGACTTTTGGTCTTATATTCTGGTTGACCTAAATGTTTTGCACGGCATTACCCTATGGAGGAGGAGTTCCTTCAAAAGTGGAACATCCATATTGTGACCTGGCTATTTCCTGTCCTGTTAAGGACATTTCCGTGTTTAAAAACCCGGTGGACAAAAAGCAAGAACAACTGCCATTGTGACTATCTACCAGACCCTACCTGTCTGGTCCAAGGTTTTGTCTAGGGATCCTGGATCTTCTATCCTTGCAGATCCTCCTGTTCTACATCAACTGGAGCTCATGCCTGTATCCCTCCTCTAAGATGCGCCAGAAGATCTCATATGTCAAGTATCCTTTGGCTCAAATGCAGGCCTGCGGAGCATAATTGCAAGAAATGCGTTTTGCTAATGCCTTTGACGGGGAATGCCTCCTTGGCAAATCCCTGGATAACTTTATTGAGGTGGTCACCAAGGAGAAGAGTACCCTTTTGCCCCAGAAAAAAGGGAAATATTCATATGGGATATCCACTACTCCTGAGGGCTTTCTCTCAGGCCTCCCAAGTCAACAGCAAAGCCTTGAACTTCATGAGCAGGTCCTGCTCACAATGATGGCGTTTAGAGTGGGGGGAATATAAGTTGGTTTTTGCACCATCTAGTCCCAGATCATTTCAGACATTTGGGTCCAGGATATTGTATCTAGAGGCTACAGGCTAGAATTTCAGTCTCTGCCTCCACCAAGCTTCATACTGTCAAACCTGCCAGCATCCCTGCAAAGGTTGGGAGACCTTCATTCTGCTCTGGCACAATCCACTCTCTCAAGGAGTCATAAACATTGCCCCAGAAAACGAGAGGTTCCAAGATTTTTATTCAAGCCTGCTTACCAACCCCAATTCAAAACGGGCCTATGTCCCATACTGGATTTAAAAGTTCTCCACACCACCTTCTGGGTGCAGAATTTCTGCACGGAATCTGCCAGATCAGTCGTTCCTTCCCTCCAGCTGGGCGACCTTTTGACCTCTCTGGACATCAAGGATGCCTACTTACATGCACGTCCCCATCTTCCTCCTGCATCAGTGTTGCCCTCATTTGGCTGTAGGCAAGCAACATTACTAATTTGTTGCCCTTCTCTTTAGCCAGTTCACTGCACCTCGGGTCTTCACCAAGGAGCTAGCTGTCGTTCTTGCTCTACTGCATTCTCAGGGCATTATCATAGGGAGCTACCTGGATGACAACAGACTGCTGACCCTACAAAGATTCAGGTGGATCCTAAATCTCCAGAAATCACAGATGGATGCCATCAGTCTGGGGTGAAGTCCTAGATACCTCTTTGATACAAAGGACTTGGTTGTTGGAGGTAGCTTGTCTCTTGATTAATATTTCTGGAACTCAGGGAGATTTGGTTATCCCTTCAACTCTGGATCTCTCCTCTGTGAGGTCATTCAGCTAGAGTTACAGTATCTCACAAGAACACCCCTCACATTTTTCTAAATATTTTATTATATCTTTTCATGTGACAACACTGAAGAAATGGCACTTTGCTGCAATGTAAAGTAGTGAGTGTACAGTTTGTATAACAGTGTAAATCTACTGTCCCCTCAAAATTACGCAATTCCTCAATTTACTCATTATTATCTAAACCGCTGGCAACAAAAGTGAGTCACTGGAAGTTCAACATGGCACCTCATAGCAAAGAACTCTCCGAGGATCTGAAAAAAAGAATTTGTTGCTCTGCATAAAGATGGCCTAGGCCAGTGATGGCGAACCTTGACACCACAGATTTTTTGGAACTACATTTCCCATGATGCTCAACTACACTCTACACTGCAGACTGCATGAGTATCATGGGAAATATAGTTCCAAAACATCCGGAGTGCCAAGGTTCCCCATCACTGGCCTAGGCTATAAGAAGATTGCCAAGACCATACAGCGGTTTAGCAGGACAGGTTCCACTCAGAACAGGCCTCGCCATGGTCAGCCAAAGAAGTTAAGTGCACGTGCTCATTGTCATATCCAGAGGTTGTCTTTGGGAAATAGATGTACAAGTCCTGCCAGCATTGCTGCACAGATTGAAGGGGTGGGCGGGTCAGCCTGTCAGTGCCCAGACCATACGCCACACACTGCATCATATTGGTCTACATGGCTGTCGTCCCAGAAGGAAGCCTCTTCTAAAGATGATGCACAAGAAAACCTGCAAACAGTTTGCTGAAGACAAGCAGACTAAGGACATGAATTACTGGAACCATGTCCTGTGGTCTGATGAGACCAAGATGAACTTAATTGGTTTAGATGGTGTCAAGCGTGTGTGGAGGAAACCAGGTGAGGAGTACAAAGACAAGTGTGTCTTGCCTACAGTCAAGCATGGTGGTGGGAGTGTCATGGCCATCTAGCTAAAGGAAGGCCCGTAGATGTGGTGTATCTGGATTTTGCAAAAGCATTTGACACAGTTCCCCATAAAGGTTTACTGTACAAAATAAGGTCCATTGGAAAGGACCATAGGGTGAGTACATGGATTGATAACTGGCTACAAGGGTGAGTTCAGAGGGCGGTGATAAATGAGGAGTACTCCGAATGGTGAGGGGTGGGTAGCGGGGTCCCCCAGGGTTCTGTGCTGGCACCAATCCTATTTAATTTGTTCATAAACGACCTGGAGGATGGGATAAACAGTTCAATCTCTGTATTTGCGGACGATACTAAGCTAAGCAGGGCAATAACTTCTCCGCAGGATGTGGAAACCTTGCAAAAAGATCTGAACAAATTAATGGGGTGGGCAACTACATGGCAAATGAGGTTCAATGTAGAAAAATGTAAAATAATGCATTTGGGTGCAAAAATATCTATACACTGGGGGGGAGAACTTCTGGGGGAATCTAGGATGGAAAAGGACCTGGGGGTCCTAGTAGATGATTGGCTCAGCAATGTCATGCAATGCCACGCTGCTGCTAACAAAGCAAATAGAACATTGGCATGCATTAAAAAGGGGATCAACTCCAGAGATAAAACGATAATTCTCCCGCTCTACAAGACTGGTCCGGCTGCACCTAGAGTATGCTGTCCAATTCTGGGCACCAGTCCTCAGGAAGTATGTACTGGAAATGGAGCGAGTACAAAGAAGGGCAACAAAGCTAATAAAGGGTCTGGAGGATATTAGGTATGAGGAAAGGTTGCGAGCAGTGAACTTATTCTCTCTGGAGAAGAGACGCTTGAGAGGGGATATAATTTCAATATACAAATGCCATACTGGTGAACCCACAATAGGGATAAAACTTTTTTGCAGAAGGGAGTTTACCAAGACTCGTGGCCACTCATTAAAATTAAAAGAAAAGTTGTTTAACCATAAACTACGTAGAGGGTTCTTTACTGTAAGAGTGGCAGGGATGTAAAATTCCCTTACACAGGTGGTGGTCTCAGCGGGGGGCATTGATAGTTTCAAGAAACTATTAGATAAGCACCTGAACGACCGCAACTTACAGGGATATACAATGTAATACTGACATATAATCACGCACATAGGTTGGACTTGATGGACTTGTGTCTTTTTTTCAACCTCACCTACTATGGAACTATGGTCTGAGGCTGCATGAGTGCTGCCAGCACTGGGGAACTACAGTTCCTTGAGGAAACCATGAATGCCAACATGTACTGTGACATATTGAAGCAGAGCATGAGCCCCTCCCTTCGAAGACTAGGTCGCAGGGCAGTATTCCAACATAAGGACCCCAAACACACCTCCAATTGACCACTGCCTTGCTAAAGAAGCTGAGGGTAAAGGTGAAAGGACTGGCCAAGCATGTCTCCAGACCTAAACCCTATTAAGCATCTGTGGGGCATCCTCAAACAGAAGGTGGAAGAGCGCAAGGTCTCTAACATCCACCAGCTCTGTGATGTCATTGTGGAAGAAGACTCCAGTGGCAACCTGTGAAGCTCTGGTGAACTCCATGCCCAAGAGGGTTAAGGCCGTGCTGGAAAATAATTGTGGCCACACAAAATATTCACACTTTGGTCCAATTTGGACATTTTCACTTAGGGGTGTACTCACTTTTGGTGCCAGCGGTTTAGACATTAATGGTTGTTGTGTTGAGTTATTTTGAGGGGACAGCAAATTTACACTGTTGTACTAACTGTACACTCAGTACTTTACATTGTAGCAAAGTGTCATTTCTTCAGTGATGTCACATGAAAAGATTTAATAACATATTTACAAAAATGTGAGGGGTGTACTCACTTTTGTGAGATACTGTAAGTCTGTCAGGGCCACATCAACCCTCAGGGAAGAACCAGACGTTGCTTAAAAGAGAATCAGCTTTTGTACAGTGCATTTCAGCCCTGTCCGCCATGCATTTCCCAAGTATGGTTTATTGGCAGATGGATTGCCTCATTTGCCAATGACTAGGCACCAGGGAATGTTCTCTTCACCTTGAGATGTTTTAAGACTTTTGTCACAGGTGGGGGTGCCAGATGTAGACCTGTTGGCTGTCTTCAGGTCAAGGAGACAGCCCTCTAATCTTTGCAGTAAATGCTCTGCTGAATCATTGGAAGCCTGATCTATGTCTTTGCTTCTCTGAAATTCCTTTGTCGACTGCTCCATAGGATTAAGATAGAAGGCATTCCTCTGATTCTTATCAAATCAAACTGGACCCACCGAATGTGCTACTCAGATATTGTTTGGTTCCTGACAGTCTCTCTGTGGGCTCTCCAAGCTCTTCCAGAACTTCTGTTGCAAGGGCCCGTTTACCACCCTGCTTCTCAGTTCTATGGCTTTCATGGCTTTAATTCCGTAATCCCTATGCTTTAAAAACCTAGGAAATCGACTTCTCACAAAGTCTACCATAGCACCTGGAAGACATATATTTCTTTTGAAGGGAGGCAAAACAAGGAAGACAAGGAAATTCAATGCAAGGAAGTTCTCTGTGGTAGAATTCTGTCTTTTCTCCAGTCTGGTCTGGATAAACGATTGGCCTGTAGTACTGTCTGGGTCAGATATTTAATATAGTGTTGTGCTTACACAACTTTTCAACAAACAGTACATAGAAGAAAACATAATTTCTGTAACAGTTATGCAAAGCCTCAGAGCTGCATTACGTGTAGAAAAGTGGCATCTTCACAGCTGTAAATATGAGTTTGGTTTGTGTGAACAATTGATTATCCTGTAAGTGACCTTTTTAGATCGAGTATGGTGACAGTGTGCCATCATGCTGGTTCGGTGGTTAACACCTCTCCTTTGAAACAAAGCCTTAAAGTTCCGTTCTCACAGTTTTTTTCAGTCTTCTTTTTTTTTTTCTTCTCACTCAAGCATATCTGATGTGTGTTATCGATGTGCCACAGTCACCCACCCTCTGAGGTCTGTTTATCTCTGGCCAAAAAATAGATACGTTTCCAGTCAGATATAAATAAGAACATTTTGAGTGTGTTTTGTGGGTAACAATTAATGCTGATTTATTTGTAAAGCCTGTATTTGTCTGCACATCCGCAGTAACATGTATATGTTTAAAGAATCCGCGCTTGGGTATAGGCTAGGCTGCGGCCTTCCCTGAGTTTGCCCCAATGAGGAGCACCAATAATGTGAAATTTAAATGTGTAGGTTAGGGATAAATGGAGCTTCCTCTGAACTGAAAGGTGATCTAGTGAATCGCTCTTCACAGGTGAATGTGCATTAAAGTGGAATGTCACCATAAAACTAAAACGGTGTTGTATGTTCTCACAAACTCCACCTATTGTAATGGTTGGAATTTATTAAACCCTAGGTAAAGTGCCGTTGTGCATTCATCAGTTTACTATGTGCATTACCACCAAACTTACCAACATCTACTATAAATATTTATAAATCAAATAAGGTCCACCTTATACACAAGTTAATAGCTACACTCAAAGTGATTAAATGAAGTTCACCTTATGCAAAGGTTTATGATCATACTTGGAGTGGTAAAAATGTTTTAGGTGCTTCACCAAGCACTGTGCAAAAACCAGAAAATAACAATAAAAAATAAGCAGTCCAGTATAAAAGTCATAACATAATCTTTCAAGTGACTTACGCAGTTTTCAAAGTGAATTGTGCTTGCATTTGGTTCCAATCCTTGTGCCAAAGTGATAAGGTGATTGTTGTGCTCCCCCTTGGGATCCCTACTCACCAGATCCTGGCACCCCTGCAGGGACAAAACGCATGTGGTGAGTGTGCAGCAGGCAGCCGGACCGATCGTTCCCTCCTGTAGCTCGTCCTAGGAAAGCCCGAGCCTGCAGGCCCTCAGGGGACAGTCTCTGATACCCTGTTATCATTGGGTCAGGGAGTAGTAGTTTCCTTCTTTGTGACCCCGATAGTTTGTCCTCATATAGAAAAGAAATGGGCTCCAATAGTGTAAATCCGGATAATACTTTTATGAAAAAAAACAAGTTTCTTAAAAACTAATTTCCATAGGTAGATGCGTGGTAGATACCAACCCGAATCCGCTTTTTAAAAGACGAGTGCTCTAGGTCAGCCTGCGTTCCACCGACCGGAGTCTCGCTAAAGCGGAAATGACGTGTGTGCGTAGCTCCGACTTATGTGTTTCGTCATAGGACATCGTCTGAGGTAGTGCCATCTTGGTACACCTCATGTCATTTATGGAGAGCAGCCATGTCGGATCTACCCCCTGTTGATTAGTTGCAAGTGGGCATTATAGAAGGTTACGCTAATCCCATTCGATTGATGTTTAAACCGAACACTGTTGATCCATAATTGCAATACTTTAATGCTCAGGAATATATTGAAATCCTAACTTATATTCCTAGGGGTCAGGACTAGATAATCTGCCGACTCAGGAGTAGATAATATCCTGCATTGCTGCTCACCCATTACACTCCCAGTGTTGACAAGTGAAACAGACATTCATTACAGAGTATATGGGCTATTTCAGCCCTGATATTTTTTAAAAAACGTAGATTCTTATTCGCTATGCTAAAACATATTCTCAACAGTGGCAAGCATATCCCTACTGTGCCTATCCCCAACATGGCCCTTTGCATAAATCCGTCCCACTGCTCTTATCCACCCCAGTGGTCGGATCGGGAATTGCTAGAAAATTCCTCTGGAGCCAGCCACCACCTATATTTACCCTATGATCCAGATATCACCTAGTAAACTCAGAAACTCCCAGATAAATAAGGGGGCTTTTGGGGGATCATAGGCTTATATAGGATACATGTAGAAGTGCTTAACCAAGCACAGTAAAAAAAACCATTACTGAATGCAGTATTAGTAAAACTCCTGCATTCCATAATTGGTTTGGAGCCTGCCACCCTTCACCACAGCTCGTCCACAACCCTATTAACCTAGTCCCCTTAGGGCAGCCAGACTCTTGCCACTAGAAAGGAAGTTCCCAGATGTACCTCCCCCTCTCCAATGTTCCTTAATATGATCTATTCCATAAAAAATCACCCCGAAGAGTCTCTATTGTGTACTTCATTGAAGTGTCGTGACACTTTCAACACATCTGCCATTTTCTTCTTTACAGCATCAACTACAAAAGGTGTCCCTTTAAGCACTGATTTAACTTTTGGGATTTTATTCTCACGTCCAATGCTGAATCTTTTGTGCCACTCAAACACACGCACACGAGACAGGCCGTCATTCCCATCTCTAGTAAGCATTTGAAAACATTCTGTTGGTGTTTTGTGCAATTTTACTAAAAATTTCAAATAGACACATTGTTCAACTTTTAAACTTAGCATTTTTTTGGCACACTACAGAATACACAACCAAACTAAATGGCGACTTACAATCAACTGAACGTCATAGAATGTTGCTGCTTGTCATGCAGGTTCAAACATGTTCAAGGTCACCACGCATGCAGTTATAATCGGTTTTGACTGCTTTGTTTACTAGGTGGGATCGCAGTCTCGTTATTTAATACACACACCTCGTATGTTGGGCAAGTGTAGGAATTCTATTCCTACTAACAAAAGGTAGGAATGCCTGTACCCATGTTTGTAACAGTCAGACTGTGCCGTCTTCTTTATAATAATTTAATATATAATAATTTAACTTTTGCACCTAGTGCTACCTAAGACTTGAGAAGAGAGCTATTGGTTGAGCAATAAAATGTTTACTGTTAATTGGGACTTTATGCTTAGTTATAATGAGGTGCTCTCGGAGAGATAATTATAATAAGAGGTCATATTAAAATATATTCTGCACCACAGTTTTCAGTGTGACTCTGACAGCTATATTTGAGTCGGACCAATTCTGTAACAAGAAGGTAATGCCAATATGAAGAAAGGAAAAGTAGTTGGGTTGGTAGACAATGTGCCATCTAAGTTTTTAAATGAAGTGTAACCTTAAAGTAATACATGCCCTAATGCTTAATATGCCACAACAGAACTGAATGTGCAAATTAGGACTTAAAAGCATAATTCAAAAGCTGTAAATTGTTCACATGTTCAGATATCATTTCTTAGCATGAAAAAATTGTTAAAGGATACTTTATAATTTTGTTGCTTTGGCTTTTAGCGGCCATTGCACTTTATGTGGTGTCATTAAAGGAAACCTGTTGCAAAGAAAATATAGGGCTACTGTTTGACTACCTTCCTACTAGAATCTTGGTTGCCTGGCTGTCTCTGGCCACAGTTTTTTTTCAACCATAGACCACACATGCAGATCAAAGTCAGAGTACAGTCCAAACTCCTGAACTGTATAGTTGTTTGAGTTCAGTGTCTCAGAATGTTAAGGCCATTGGATCAGCATGACAGCCAGGCAACTAGTATTTTTGTGGAGGAAACAGCAGCAGAAGATGCCTTGACATTCACTTAGTAGATGTTTCCATTAAATTAAGCCATTGCGAGTATCTTTTTGGGTCTTGCAGAGATGACAGAGGGACTGAAGGTTCTGATCGCCTGGTGATTACTACGGGGGCTGCTATAAAGTAACTGTACATATTGTTTGTTTCTTTATATCAGGGTGAGTTCTGTGTACCACTAGTTTTCAACCACTGGGCCGTGACCTTTCTCCTTGTGGGCCCTGGCTTCCTAGACTTTAGCTGTTGGACATTGGGGCTCAGCAGGAGTGTGCTTTCTTGCACTCATGTGGCTCCTAGAGTAGGGGTGGAGATACGGTGGCCCTTCTAGCCAACTCTGGCTGCCCTGGGCACCTGACAGTCCCAGCAAAGTAATGCATACCAGTCTCCAGCTCCCCTACCAGTACAGACAGCAGCCAGAGTTGACAGAGTTGACACGTTCCGGGGACCAGCAGGAGTGCACAACAGTGCAGATTTTGGTGTCATGGAGAATCTCAGTCCCGTCTGAAGTTGGAGGCGAGAGAGAAGCTTGTTGATCAGTACAGAGCTGTGCTAAAAATACACAGAAGAATCTTGTGGTCATCAGGTTCAGTTGAATTGAAGTCCACATGGTAGGGTGGCCAGCTTGGGATATGCACTCACTTTTACATTTTTCTTCTGGGCTCTTATTGTAACCTTTTTCTGGAGCAGCACACTGCCCTTCATCCTGAACTTTTTTCTGCTGTCTGTGAAGTTCGATTCCACCCAATGATCGCTCCCAGTTACCCAGTTTGAAATTGTTGCAAGTTTGTATCCATTCTGATCAGTGTGTGCATTCAAATGTCTTAAGTCACCAAGAAGAAATGTCTGCTCCAGGAACACAACTATAGATTAAAAATGAGAATTAAAAATAACTGAAATTGGAATTTGTGGAAACCTATCAGATTAAACGTTAAACAAGAATTTGATTGGTTGCTGTAGAATGCAACTGCAATTGTGTGATATTTTTCTTCATTTCGGTTTTAGCCCTTTTACTGCCACCATTGTAGAACCTACGGGAGTGGTTGTACTGATTTTACACACCAAATATCTGCTGTCAGATGGCAGCAATCTGGTGGATGTGCAGCTGTCGGATAACTTCCACGCACCCCCCCCCCAATACACGAACATACAAACTTAAATGCATGCATTTGATGAAATAATTATTCTAGGCCCAGTATTCATGCTCAACTCTAAACTGATGACCTGTAGGAACTTTTAAAGTATCGCTTATGGAAAATATAAAATACTAAAATTTATCGCCCTTTTCCAGACGCATACAATTTTGAGGTTTGACGTGTTGGGTGTCTATTTGCTCAGAGCAACTTCAATCTTTTTATCTTACCAGAAAATTGGGTAATATATTGTGTTTTTGTGTTCTAAAGTTAACTTTGGTGTATTTTTTTTACTGAAATTTTGCATTTCCTAAACCACTACACTACCACCACACATTTATTCTTTAGGGTGTCTTCTTTCAAAAAATATAAAATGTTTTCAAAGTTTTATGTAATCTTCACGCCTAAAATAATTTTTTTGAAACATGCCTGCAAAAAACACTAAATGGCTCTGGAAGCAAAAGGGTTAATAGATCAGCCCTGTAGCTTCTTGTGATGATAGGTTATGGATTTGAAGTGTATCTATAGCCTAAACTTTTTTTTGTTATGGATAGTCTAGAATGGCAGTTAGCAACAGGCCAATTGTGATCTACCCATTGGTCACACCCAAGTTGGGAGATGGAAGATTTTGGAAGAATATCTCAGGCCTCACTGCTGTATATTGTTAGAAGTCAGAACGCCAAATATGTTCCACACTTGCAAATATTTGCCCATTTACTAATTCTGGTCCCATATTTATGCCTAAGTGCCGGTTCACACTGGTGCGATGCCAAACATCGCACAGACATTGCATGTAATTCGCAGCGCACTGCCATTCACATTACATGCGATGTCTGTTTGCTGCGATATCAGCCGTAGAGATAGTATGGCTGATATCGCACCGCATTCGGTGCAAACACGCACAGGACCCTTTTTTCTGTTCGGACCAGAATCGGATCGCATGTGTGTTCACACATATGCGATCCGATTCATGTCCGAACTGTCAGTTCGCAGTGCGATATGCGAGCTGAACTGGGGGTGTCGTTAACAATGTATTGACACTCCCCAGCGATTCGCATATGGCAGTGTGAACTGACATGCGATGCGGGAACACGCAGTGGATTCGCAGTGTTCTCGCATCGCACCAGTGTGAACCGGCACTAAGTGATGGCTTTTATTGTGTATTTCAACAACCTGTTGTCCAGTGGAGGAATGTGAATTCTATTGTCAACATTTGTAGCAACATACACTTACTTTATTTCTACTTTTATGCATGTTTCAAACAATTACTACATTTTGTTTGGGGATTCTAGGGTTTTCTCATGGGACTTGTCATGAAAAACATCCTCTTGTCTTTTTAGTACAGAGTTAGTGCCTCCAGTTCTACCTGTGGTTTTCTGCAGATGCTTGCTGTTTCTAAGTTCACTGATCTTGTTCATTGTGCAATGCCAGGAATTCAGATGCTTTTTTGCAGAAGGTGTGATTTTCATATCTGAAAGCTGCGGTAGTAAACCGTTCAACCAAATACCAGAGAGCCATATGCCACTAGCATGGCTTCAAATAGGCTAAAACAAGAGACTGGCAAAATTAAACAGCTGTCTCAATCTCAAGGAAAATGTTCTTTAACATTCATAAAGACCAAAGATGTGTTACACAGTTGGTGCTCTTGATTTGTGCAGCAAATTCATTTCACTGATATTTGTTAGAAAGACCGTGATCATCTTCACATAATCCAGAAAAACTCTTATCTACTCCAGTGGCTGTCCAATCTGCTACCCTGGGACCAGATGTGGGCGTTTGCATGCCTTTATCCAGCCTTTGAGGCATTATTCCTGCTACTGATACCAACAGTGGGGCATAATTCATGCTACTGACACCAACAATGGGGCACTATTCCTTCCACTGACACAACTATTTCTCCCCAAATACCAAAGATCGGGCATTGTTTACTCCCACTGGGCACACTCCGGTTCCCCTGAAGGACAGTAAACTGGCTCTTTCTTTAGAAAGATTTTAGACTCCTGATCTATATGGCCAGTAGACAGTGCATAATCAGCAGTAGCTGTCTGTTTTGCTGCCCTATGTTTTGAGTTATCCTGGCTAGGTGAAAGAGTAAGCAACAGCATACACTTGTCCCATTTTGGATTCTTCATACGAAGGAGAGCAGGAAGTGCAGTTTGAAGGATAGCTGTTGCCTTTAGGTGGGAGAAATAGTATGAAAGCATGGGGGAATCTCTTTTGGAGTCATGATCCAGCAGTGGCTTAAACCCTGGTCAACTACACCTAAAAGTACAATGTACTTTTCAGGGTACACGAGCTGCAGTTTCAGTTCTTAAAGTGGTTCTAAAGGCAGAAGTTTTTTTTTTACCCTAATGCATTCTAGGCATTTAGGTAAAAAACCTTCTTGGTGCAGCTCCCCTCCCCTTATTTTTATCTGAGCCCCATCTTGATCCAGCAATGTGCATAAGAACAGTGGCTCTCCCTGGTCTCTCTCTCCTCATTGGCTCACACAGCAGCGGGAGCCATTAGCTCCCGCTGCTGTCAATTAAAGCCAGCGGGGGTTATTTACTAAAGGAAAATCCACTTTTAGTGCACTTGGAAGTAAAGTCGCTGTAGATCCGAGGGGGACATGCAAGGAAAATAAAAAACAGCATTTTAGCTTGTACATGATTAGATGATAAAATCAGCAGAGCTTCCACTCATTTCAGATATACCCCACAGATTTAAAGCGACTGCACTTCCAAGTGTACTTTCAGTGCACTTGCAGTGCAAAGTGGAGTTGCCTTTCGTAAATAACCCCCCATGACTCAATGAGGAGAGAGTGGGGCCAAGCCACTCCTCTGTGTGTAAATGTATCCTGTCCATTCACAGGAGTGCAGCTCGTGAGCCCACAGAGCAAGAGACTTGATATTGGGGGCACTCGACAGGGGGAGGAGCCAGGACCGCCAGCGGGGACCCAAAAAGAGGAGGATCTGGACTGCTATGACTAAGCACCAATAAGGGGTGTGAAATGCGTCAGATGATCCAACCATTGTCTTTGTTTGCTGTATGGACTGATTTTATTCAATAAAGACATTTATTCATTGCAGTGCAGCTGTCCGGATTTCCTCTACTACATAGGATCTGGACTGCTCTGTACAAAAACCATTGCACAGAGCAGGTAAGTATAGCATGTTTGTTTTTTGTTTTTGTTTTGTTTTTTCTTAAAACAACCTTTAGGATCAAACTTATAACTAAAGGCAATTTTTTTTTTTTGGTTTTGGACAGAGTGGAGATCGATTAGAACCCCTGCCAGTTTTTATTGCTGTTAGGGAGATTCACCCTCTCTTTTTGTCTTGTTTGCCATTATCATCGAAAGGAAAAGAAAATACCTAATTTTGGGTTGACATCAGAAAAGTAATAGAGGGGGAATTTTCCAATGAGGACACTAATTCTGGGATTGCCTAATTTTGTAGGAATTTCCTCTCTTTCTGTTTTGACAGGAAGTGAACAGAAATCTCCCCTATGGGACACAGATGAGGGAGAAAAAAACAATCTGACGGGTTATAACCCTCTTTATCCAAAATGAAGAAAGAATGTTTTTACTTTAGTTACACTTTAACACCATTAGTTAAATTCTGCAACCCTATGTATAGCAAGAAATGCCTATAAACAGTAATTCAACAAATTATTATTATTTAAGGTACTTATATAGCACTGTCAATTTATGCAGCACTTTGCATATACACTGTACATTCACATCGGTCCCTACCCTCAAGGAGCTTACAATCTAAGGTCCCTAACTCACATTCATATATTAGGGCCAATTTAGATAGAAGCCAATTAACCTACCAGTATGTCTTTGGAGTGTGGGAGGAAACTGGAGTACCCGGAGGAAACGCACGCAGGCACAGGGAGAACATGCAAACTCCAGGCAGGTAGTGTCGTGGTTGGGATTCGAACCAGTGACCCTTTTTACTGCTAGGCGAGAGTGCTACCCACTACACCACTGTCCAATTTTTTCAGAAAAGGGTAGAGGCTAGGGTTGCACTGATAGTAGTATTGATGCCGATACCAAGCATTTGCACGAGTACTTGTACTCGTGCAAATGCTCTGATACTTGACCCAATACCTGCGTCCTCAACGTAGCAGGGGGGCTGGGCAGCCTCGCAGATGATTGGTATGGGCAGTTACAAGCACCAATCTCCCTGTGTACCTTTTAATATAAAGGAAATGGAAACTCCGCTCTAGGTGAGTGATGAATAGCAAGTGAGCAGGTAAGCTGGGGAAAGGACTCCTCCTATGGGTGCAAGCCTCGGCTTGCCGGCCGCACACAAATACAATGAAGAAATGGATGGCTGCACACCAAGGTACTGGAAAGTCCCTTTATTCTTGAGTCAAAAAAACATGGAATGACACTACAGGATAGTAGCAAATACAGATGCAGGTAGACGTGTTTCACAGTGACCCTGTTCTATTAATAAAGCAGCTGACAGTCTCTTCTCTTCCTCTCCCTCACTCGGCTTTCAGCTGCTTTAATAAAAGGTATACAGGGAGATCGGTGCTTGTAACTGCCCGCACCAATCATCCCGACTGCCCCGTGTCCCCCTGCGGCTCACCGGGTCCTCTGCCAGCTCCCCGGGTCTGCTCTGGTCCCCCTCTGTGCTCCTCCGGTCTCCCCCTGTGTCCTCCTGCGGCTCCCTGGGTTCTTCGGCTTCTTGGGTCTGCTCTGGTCACCCTCTGTGCTCTTCCGGTCTCCCCATGTCCTGCGGCTCCCTGGGTCCTTCTCCAGCTCCCCGGGTCTGCTCTGGTCCCCCTCTGTGCTCCTTCTGTCCCCCCCTTCTTCCCCCCCGGTGTCCTCCAGCCCTGCTGGCTCCCCGGGTCTGCTTTGGTCCCCCTCTGTGCGGCTCCCCGGGTCTGCTCTGGTCCCCTTCTGTGCTCCTGGGCACCCCCCCTCCCCCGGTCCTGTCCTGGATCTGTCAGGATGGAGAGCGGAGGAAGGAGCTGGAATCTGTCATTTACCGTGTCCTTGTTTTTCTGAATGCAGAGAGTCACTGGCTCTGTCCATTCATATGGGGGTAGGTGGCGCTACCTGTACTGGATACCTAATTGAATATATAATCTCAACTGGGTGCCCAATTGTGCACTCTAAAAATAAATAAATAAAACAATTTACATATTGAATATGTGCCAAGTTTGTAATTTGTTTTTTATTTATTTATTTATTTTTAGAGTGCACAATTGGGCACCCAGTTGAGATTATATATTCAATTAGGTATCCAGTACAGGTAGCGCCACCTACCCCTATTTATAAATTCATTCTAATCTATTCCACCCTTTTGAGGGTGTGTTTTAAAGGGGGGGCTGCAAGCCTGGGTCCGTGAGCGCGGAAACCTTTCTTTAGTATTAATCTGTCCATTCATAACTGAGCATTGTAAACTGCGTTTACGATACTTCAGTTTATGAATGGAGAGGAGCCTCTGTCTCTGTGGTATCGGTGCAACCCTAGTAGAGGCCTAGCGTAAAACAGTTGAACCATTTTGTTAAAGGGGTTTTTTTTTAGGATTGGTCCCAAGACCGAATCCTGGGGGACCCCACTTTCCACCCAGACCATTCCGAATACTCCCCATTTATCACTACCCTCTGAACTCGCCCCTGTAGCCAGTTTTCAATCCATGTACTCGCCCTATGGTCCATGCCAACGGACCTTACTTTGTACAGTAAACGTTTACGGGGAACTGTATCAAATGCTTTTGCAAAATCCAGATACACCACGTCTACGGGCCTTCCTTTATCTAGATGGCAGCTCACCTCCTCATAGAAGGTATAGATTGGTTTTGCAAGAACGATTCTTCATGAATCCATGCTGATTACTGCTAATGATACCGTTGTCAATACTAAAATCTTGTATATAGCCCCTTATTATCCCCTCCAAGAGCTTGCATACAACTAACTAGTCTGTAACTCCCAGGGATGTATCTTGGCCCTTTTTTAAATATTGGTGCTACGTTGATTTTTCTTCAATCTTCTGGTACCATTCCAGTCAGACTGTTCATAAAAATTAGGAAAAATGGTCTGGCAATTACTTGACTGAGTGAGTTCTTTAAGGACCCTGGGGTGCAAGCCATCTGGCCCTGGTGACTTATTAATGTTAAGTTTTTCAAGTCCATTTCTAATTCTGTCCTCTGTTAGCCATGAGGGTGCTTCCTGTGACGTGTCAGGAGGATAAACATTGCAGTTTTGGTTATTGAAGCCCCCCGATTCCCTCGTGAAGACTGAGGACAAGAATAAATTCAATACCTTCGCCATCTCTCCATCCTTAGTAACCAGATTCCCTTCATCATTCTTTATGGGACCAATATGATCTGACCTCCATTTCTTACTATTTATGTACTTAAAGAATTTCTTGGGATTTTTTTTTTACTCTCCTCTGCTATGTGCCTTTCGTGTTCTATCTTAATCGCCCTGATTGCACCCTTACATTTCTTGTTGCATTCTTTGTAAAGTTGGAATGCTGATGATCCTTCAGCCTTGTATTTTTTTAAGGCCATTTTTACGTTGGATTTAATCCACCCAGGACTTTTATTGGCTCTTTTAAATTTATTTTCCATTGGGATGCACTGGCTAATGCCCTTATTTAATATGCTCTTAAAGCATACCTATTTTTCCTCCATGTTCTTTGTTCCTAAGATTTTATCCCAATTAGTATCTTCTAGCAAGGGTCGTTGTTTAGGGAAGTTGGCTCTTTTGAAATTCAGTGTCTTTGTATACCCCTTATGGTTCCTATTTGTGGGATTTATACTGAAACGTATTGACCTGTGATCGCTGTTTCCTAAATTGCCCTGTATTTCCACATCTGTGATCAGGTCTGTATTGTTGGTAATCAGTAGGTTTAGTAACGCTTTGTTTTTAGTTGGTGCATTTACCAGGAAAAAGGGAACGTTGTAGCGGACTTTATAGGTACCAGAAAAGGAATACAAAATATTATTAGAAAAATTATTTATTAAACATCTAAAAAATACAAAATATAACTTTAAAAACAAATGGTATTTGGCTTCCAATTGAATAAGCCACACATAATATGTGTATAGTCCCTGTTGCTGCTTGAATGTGGCAGGTCGACGTTTTGCTTTCGCTTCCTCAGGACCTGGCAACAACCAATTTCAATTGGAAGCCAAATACCATTTGTTTTTCAAAGTTATATTGTGTATTTTTTATATCGATGTTTAATAAATTAATTATTTTTCTAATAATATTTTGTATTCCTTTTCTGGTACCTATAAAGTCCGCTCCAACATTCCCTTTTTCTTATTAGCAATTTTTTGGATGTGGTACCCCCTTGACTCTTTCTCTTTTTGGTACATCTGACCCATGAAATTGTCCTGCAAGCCATTTAGGAACTGGCGAGCCTTAGATAAATGCGCGGTTCCTTCCACCCAGTCTATGTCTTGATAATTAAAATCCCCCATTATATTGACACTTCCCATTCTTGCCGCTAATCCAAATTGTGATAGGAGGTCTGTCTCCTCCCTCTGGTTAGGGGGCCTATAGCATACTCCCAGTATTACTTTCCCTTTGGTTTCCTCCCTTTGTAGCTCTACCCATAAGGATTCCACCTCCTCCCTTTCTCCCTTAATTATGTCGTTTCTCACCTACACTTTTACTTCATTTTTGATATACAGGCATACCCCTCCCCCTTTTTTTTACCCTCTCTGTCTCTGCGATATAGGGAATACCCTTGAATAGTTGCCAGCCAATCATGAGAGCTATTGAATCCAGTCTCTGAAATTCCTACAAAATCTAAATCCTCCTCGTACAACAATAGCTCTAGTTCTCCCGCCTTGCCCGCCCCTCTAACTTTTCGTCCATCTTCACTCCCAGTAGATCTGCACCCTCCTCATTTAGGTGCAGTCCATCCCTTCTATAGAGCTGGTAACCGACCTGAAAAGTCGGCCCAGTTCTCCAGGAACCCAAACCTCTCCTTTCTACACCAGCTCCTCAGCCACTTGTTTAGTTCCCTAATTTCCCTCAGTGTTTCTGGTGTGGCTGGAGGTACCGGTAGTATTTCTGAGAATACTACCTTGGAGGTCCTTTTCCGCAATTTAGCTCCTAAGTCCCTAAAATCATTTTTTTAGGACACTCCATCTTCCTCTGACTTTGTCATTGGTGCCAACGTGCACCATGACAGCCAGGTCTTCCCCACCCCCTCACAGTAATCTGTCCACCAGATCCCAGATGTGCCGAACCCGAGGGCCCATTAGACAACATACAGTTCGGCGCTTCAGGTCTTTGTGACAGATTGCCCTCTTTGTCCTAAGAATTGAGTCCCCTACCACCATAATCTGTCTTTCCTTTCCCTTGGCTTTACTCCCACCCTCACTGGAGGAGTTATTCCCCTGGCAGCTAGGGGAGTCACTCAGCTCCAGCAGTGCTGGTCCCTGACTGGTTTCACCAATGTCACTCAATGGGGCATACTTATTGGGATGTTCCAGCCCAGGACTGGCCTCCCTGGCACTTCCCCTCTGCCCTTCCTGACAGTCACCCATCTACTCTGCTTTTGTGCCTACCCCTTATCTCCACCGCCCCTGTGCTGGCACCTTCCGGGTACGATCCCAACTCTCCTTTAGTATAGAAAATCTTCTCAGTGTTGACGGTTGCCTCCCTAAATTCAGAACCTGGGCTTCCAGGGAAACAACGTGCTTACATTTTGCACAGCAGGAGAGGGTGATTCTCTTCAACGGGGGCGCAAAAAACAATACAACAGATGTTCTATTCCCTCACGACTCTATCCAAAAACTGTAAAAAAAAAAAAAAGCTACTACTACATTTTTCTGCCTTAGCTGGTATGAGGCATGCTTTGCGTTTTTTTTTTTTTTTTTTAAGGTTTTCACCATTAAACTTCCATACTACATGAAGGTGGAGAAATATCAACAAGGTGCTTCTAAGTCTTTTCATATTATTCTCCTCTTCACTCACGATAATTACATACATAATTGAACTTTCATACAATCAAGGTGAGTATATTTACTCTGAACAGTTAAATAATTTGATCCCTTTTAGGGGGAAATTATGATCACTGGCAGGTTTTTTTTTTGCCATTGGGGAGATTTCCCAGTGAAAAACTTGATGTTCTAATCCCCCGCCACTCTATCCAAAACTAAAAAAATCTAAATTTTGCCAGGTGATAACTTCCTTTACTCTCTGCTTATGCTAATGTTTATCAATCAGCACTGTTCCCAGCTCTCTCTTTGGACTAAAAAAAAAACCTACCCTCTAATCTATTGAAAAGAGGAGAGGGGAGATGTTTTGTTGTCCTTTCCTAGGGTAACAATGTTCCTCCTTTATATACAGTAGTACAAGAGAAAGCATCATCCTAGGACAGGAAGTGTGGTACTGGCAGGATCCCTAGGTGAAGATAAAAACGAAAAAAAAAAAACATGTCTAATCAATGGTATGCTGCATATGTTAAATTTTGTTTTGGGGTACACCTGCAGGCAGAGGCGTAACTAGAATCTTCAGGCCCCTGGTACAAGAAACCATGAAGGGCCCCCACCGGGGGCGTTGCTATTTCTACAAAAGATCTTGGGCTAGAGCCCATAGCAGCGAAGTAAAGTCATACGCTTGGGTGGGCATACACATTTATATAATAAACGTGTGTGTGTATGCATATAACAAAATTGTTACATATCTGAGTGCGGATCCCCTCTTACATCAGGGCCCCCAGAGATCCCCCACTTGCATCAGGGCCCCAAGAGCCCCCCTCATTACATCAGGGTCCCCAGAGCCCCCCTCATTACATCAGGGTCTCCAGAGCCCCCCCTCATTACATCAGGGTCCCCAGAGCCCCCCTCATTACATCAGGGTCCCCAGAGAGCCTCCCCTTACATCAGGGTCCCCAGAGAGCCTCCCCTTACATCAGGGTCCCCAGAGAGCCCCAACTTACATCACAGAAGTCGCACTTGCGACCGGGCCTTGGCGTTCTGCCGCTGTGGGGGGCCCCCCCAAGACCCGGCATCTCCTCCTGTACCTCTGGGTGTCAGTTTGGAATGCAGTGGGGGGAGGCGATCGATAGCTGTATGGTGGCCATGGGTTCTCCCTGGGGCTTGTAGTTCACTTCCCGAGTGTATAAAGTGGAGAGGGGAGGGGCCTCTGACCCGAGCATGTATCAGCAAGAGTGTACAAGCAAAGCCGACTCACTTGTACACTGAGTGACGCGGCTACATGCTCGGGTCAGAGGCCCTTCACTATATACAATCGGGAAGAGAACTATTAGCCCCAGGGAGATCCCGCGGGCACCATACAGCTGCCGATTGCCACCTCCCACTCCCCCCACTGCATGCCAAACTGACAGCCATAGATGTGGGGTCTTGGGGGGGCCCTCCACAGTGGCAGAATGCCAGGGCCCAGTCACAAGTGCGACTTCTGCGACCCTGAAAGTTCCTCCACTGCCTGCAGGTATACCTTCATCAGTACTGAAGAATTTGTTGGAAAAAACACAAAGATCGTCCAGGATCTGATCATTTCTGATGATTAGAAGCCCCTCATTTATGGGATTTTTTAAACATCTCCTTTTGTATTACATATTTTAATATATAACCCTTATATTTTCCAGGGGTTTTTTTTGTAATTGCTTTTTTTAACTGTAAGTTGCATTATACAAACCAAGACAGAGTTATTGCATGATACAATTACGTAAGTAGGCTGATAGCATAAACATCATCAGAACTACGAAGACAGCTCAACGATTAGCAGCATATTATTAGATTAGATTATTAGCATACAAAATAGGAGTTCCAAATCTGACGTTTATAAAGAAACTGAGAGGGCACAGTGGTAGACAGCTCCAAAGTTCCCAACTTATAAGAGCCCTAGCTTAGTAATGCAACCTTGTTGAATATAAAGTGAGAAATACCAGGATCAGGACAGACCCCCCTTGTGGCCAGTATAATCCAATAAGGGAGCAAGGACTAAAAAACAGGATCAGGTATGTAATAACGGCAAACTGCAAATGAGAAGTTTCCAAACTTAATAGGAAAATGCATAAAGTGCGAACAGGACAAGGGAAGGGATTGGGAAGGGGAAGCAAGCACAGAAGGGGGAGATAAGGGCACAGGCTCTATATAGGAGGAAAAATGAAGGGAGCGAGAAGAGAGACATTGAGAACCCGAAAAGCAAATTCCCTTACCCAGTGCTTCATAACAAGTCCCCGGAAAATATCAGCCAGGTTGCGTGACCTCCTGTAGATAGGCATCCATGAAAACAAAATATTGCCATGGTCTCAAAATGTCACGAACTGACTCCTTTCAGTTATAGAGGGTAGCCGTAAGGTCTTTAATGTCCCTGAGTTCATTGATTTTAGAGAACCAGAGAGACTTTGAGGGTGGGTGCACAGACCTCCAACACAAGGGCATGCATGCCTTGGCCGCATTTAGTAGCTGAATGGTAAGAGAGGTCTTGTAGTTTTTAATGGGTCGTTACGTAAGGTGCAGCAAGCATGCCACAGGATTATCTGTTGTGTTTTTATTTTATTTGCCTTCTACTTTGAGCCCTAGAATGGAATTAGTAGAGACCCCTCTTCCCCCTTCCATATCTTATATAGATAATGTCACAGGAGTGACATTGCAGGGATTCTTCCCATGGTTTTTAGTTTATCAGATATCCCATAAATTCTGCTATATTTTGTGGAGAAATATTTGTCCCAAACCAGATGGCAAAATGTCAGTCAATTGCTGTCTCAGAATAACATTCATTAACCCTGGTGTGTGTATATATGTGGATTGTTTTCAGCATGTGAGAAATATAGTCATGTGGTTCAAATACCCTTAATGCATAATAAAATGCTGTTTTTATTTATAAACTTTTAATATGTAGACAGTGAATCACATTACAATGTTTTCTTTTTCTAGGTAAAAATACCCCAGTGAGTCAGCTGAGTACAACACATTTCCAAAAGTCCAGTGACCCATTCCAGCCATTTGGGACAGAACCAGGGGACCCTTTTCATAGTCGGAAGGCATTCACAGACCCCTTCAGTGGAAAAGACCCTTTTGCCACTACACAGCCAGGAAAACACTCTAAGGGAACATCTGCCGGGTTTGCAAACTTTGGCTCTGTAAGTTGAATTTCTCTTCCCTCATGTAGAGAAGCCTCTGCTGCCACTGAGTTATGTAGCCCAATATAATGCTGCTGATCCCCCTTCTACACTGGGGAAGATGTAAGTGTAAAAATGTAAAATACGAACCTTACTTGGCTTGTTTTGTGCAACTCTGCCACGTCCAAACGTGCACTATGAACTTGTTTCTGATACCGAAACATTATTTCTACTGAGCAGGACATTTGTTTTTTAATCCGTTGTTTAAAAAGGATAACAATGGATACAAAATGTATCATATGTAACATTCTTTGGTTTCCTATAGCTTCTCTCTTGTGTGTCCAGTTATTTTCATTAGTAGTCATGGAGTTCTAGTTACCAAAGAGAGGAAAGCTGGGATTCAATGCAAGATACACTAACATGCTTGTATTTTGGGTTTCACTGTCTGTGCACAGATGTAATCATTTACCTTCTGCTCAAAGAGGAATATTCTCAAAGCCTGGCTTTCTGATAATAGCAGTGTCCATTGTAGAAGCTTTTGTATTAGTGTCTTCTTCAGACTGAATTTTAATTTCACATTTTAATGTTTAGGAAATATATATAAATATATATATATCCTTTTTCTTGAAGCGCAACTTACTGCTGCTTGTTTTTACTCCTTTTTGTTTCCAAATTTTGAGCAACTGTTTGAAATGTCCATCTTTTGCTGCTCCAACTTTTAATGTTTCTTGCATGTCTGCTTTGCTATATTTATGTAAACAGTAAGAACTTGTGTGTTTTTCAATAAATAAGTCTTCAGCATTCCCCTCCCTCTGTGTATTCCTCTGTGGGTCAGTTCCTTTTATGTCTCTACTGTCACATTTTAAACTTTTCAGTGAGAATACTGATGCATCAAGTAACTAACTCTCCAAACATGTAAGTGGCTTTTGACTTCCAAAAAGAGAAAAAGTACTAAAAAAATATTACCAATTTGGAGCACCTCTCAAATAAAAAGTTCTGTAATTTGGAACTTGGAACTCTCAGTGGAAGGATATTTCAAACAGAATATAATAATTCAATAATGTACCGCTTTACGGAAAAATTAAAAAGTGTAATAGGACACTTTAAAATCCCTTGGTCATGACAAATGTATGTACAAAATATGTAGGGTTGACGTTTTGCCTATGTAAATTATGCAAACATGTTTCCAAAAGCTGGAGACCCTGAAAAGTAGTTTTGTGGCTAGTGCTTCTACTTCAGCAGGAAACAACCTAAAACCCCTCTGTTGGTAAAGCAAAGTTTCAGGGCTAATTCACATTAGCCGCTGCATTACAACGCAGTGGCTGGTGTGCAGTGCAGTCCAGCAGGATTGCTGCATTGCTTATGTGCCAATCTTGGCGCATCACACTGTTCACTTTTTTTCTTCTTCTTATTTTTTTTGAAAAGTCAGCGATATTTAAGTTCAGTTGGCTGTTGCGTAGTATATAGCCTTCTGCAGTACTTTTTTTTTTTTTTTTTTAGCGCAAACCACCCGCACCTCACTACAATGCTGTGGTATGAACCAGGCACTCAGGAGGCAAGGCATTTTGCCTTGTCGTGTGGTGGGACTGCACTGGAATAGCTCTCCCACTGCATCTGGTGTGAATGAACCCTTGAAATAAATGCCCCTGCAATGTAAACATAGAATACTCACCTTTTCTGTTGCATACGCCATTGATATCTGTAATTTTACAAAAGTCCTCCAGCTGAAGTTTGTGCAGAATCTGACGCTTCCAGGAATGTCAATTACCTCGTTCCCCATTATGCTGCTGTTCCTCCTCCCGATCCCTGTGTCACAGCCCTAACATAAGCACTGGTGGATAAAACCAATAAGTGCAGTGGGGGACCAGGAACAATTTTTTGCCAGACTTTTTTTATTATGAAATCTCTCCAACAGTGTCACAGAATGCAATGAAAACTTAACTGAGGTCATAACTCCACTCCACTGCATACAGAATTAAGAAACAAGATTTTGGCTGGAGGCTTTAAAGCCTAAAATGTTCATCTATGCTTGCACCCTATTTGCCATTTACCAAGGCAGCACAGTTGAGGTTGTGGAGTAGTTAGGTGTGATAAGCTCAGTATATAAGAACATCACTATAGTCAATCTATACCTCTTCCCAGTGATCTTTGCATAAGTGGAGTTTAGTGGCAAGGACATGGGTACATATGATTTTAAAATTAATTGTTAAGGTGCATGTTTATAAAATACCCCAGTCAAAATATTATAGGGATATCATGGGAAAAAAATGGAAAAAGCAATCCGTCTCCTTTTTTTAAAGCCTGTAGCTAAAATAAAAAGTAGAAAAATCGTCACAAGGAACATACAGTTAGGATGTGTCCCTTGTGCTTATTTCTCTGCTGTGAGTGGAAATCCTCCTCCGTCCATGCTTCTCCTGCCACTGTAGTTTCTCTGTGCTGCAGGGGTAATACAATAAAGGCCTGTCACAGGCTCTCATCAGGAGAGCCATGCCCTTCCTCGCCACCCATCTCTGCCATTCATAGAAGCTGTACTTCAGCTTCTATGAATTAAACACAAACTGTGAATGGAGAGGGCACCCCTTTCAATCATCTGCTCATTCAAAGATCAATTTCCATTCATATAAGCTGTAGTACAGCTTCTTTGGATGGCAGAGCTGGAAAGAAAGGGGGGCATAATTGGGCAGTCTTAATGAGGAGATGCTGAAGCTGCCTAAAGATGTTGGCACTTATAAGTGGGAAATTCAGCAGACGCCCTGTGGTTCCTGCCCATAGGCAGCAGCTTTAGTTTCAGAAAGAGGAAAGGTTCTTATTAAGGACACATTGACTCTGATCAGTCTCATCAGGATGTGCAGTAGCAATGATGTGCTATATTTACTCAATATTGAAGTTCATCATCCTTAATAAGAAAAATAGCGGTGTCAGAATGCTGTAATTGCAGGGCAAGCAATGGTTAACAGGTGCCTTACAAATCAGAAGCATTAGCAGTCACTTAGGTAATGCAGTTGTCATATTGGCTTTACCTTGCTTTTATTGATTTCTTAAATAACTTCTCTGTAGTTCATGTTTAATTTAAATGTTTCTGGGAATTGTTGCAATGTACAGTGTCTGACGTTTTCAGTGCTGCTTCACATCACTTTGCTGTAGGGTAACAAAAGCTTCCATGTAAGTTCAGGACTCTTGCCCCAGAGGTGACACCACTAGCTTATCTGATATTTCCTCCTTGTCCTGGCAATGTCACTTCAAGGCACTTCTGCCACTCTAAGACAAACTAACATCTTTTTGGGTAATCTCAAAAATCCACATTGTGTTTCCTTCATTAAAAAAGTTTGTCACTTGGGAGAAACGTAAGCTACAGATGGCCCCAGATACCATAAAGGTCAGAAGGAGTGTTCGCTTAAGAATTCAGGAAGGTAAGCAGTTTGTTTCAGCTTCTTAGAATTTCCATTGATTTGTTGATACATCTCAGCACTGTACTACTGATTTTAAGCTGTGAGAGGAGTATATATAGCTTTACCTGAAGTTTTAACTATAAAGTTCTATGGAGAAAGTAAGAATTCACATTAATATAACTGATTTAACCATAATCCATATGTCATAAGCTGGAAAATGTTGAAAAATAATGGCAGTGTAATGTAGCCCCTTTGCGAAGGGGGAAGTGGTTAAACACTAAATCTCAGGCACCTCAAAGTGCTCCTTATCCATCTGTCTAGTGCTTGCAGCTGCTTCCTTCTTGACTGTAATTTCCTACCCTGAACCCAGTTTCCTTTTCCTGCTCAGAACACAATTGAAGCAAAGCCTTCCTTTCCTCTTCTTATGATCCTTAGAACTGAAGAGGAGAAAGACAGGTGACAAGATACACAACCCACAAAAACCTCGGAACGGCTTTACTCAATTTTTTTTTACAAACCTTTGATTGTTAATGCTTGTCACATGCAGCTCTATACATACAGTGTTATGTTGGACAAAAGGATGCAGAATGGTTGGATTATTAGTACAGGGGGTTTCATTTCTGGTAGATCTTAAATGACTTATTCTTTCTTTTGGCTCTCTTTCTGTAGTAAGTTGTACAGATCTCTACAGGGTAACATCAGAGAGCATGTCTTCCTGATTTTCTGACTCTAAATATCATATTAATCAAATATTGTCTGCAGCGATACCTTCCCATAGGTAAATAAAATGCTATAACAAATACAGTTATCATTTATATATATATATATATATATATATATATATATATATATATATATATATATATATATATATTATATTGCCTTTCTTCAGGGTACTGCTGAACAGCAGAAGCATGTCCCCTCTTATTATTTTTATTTTTTTTTTTACAACACAATGAACATACATGCTAAGAACTTTTTGCTTGAGTTCTTGCTTACAATGAGCTTTGGCTTTGCTAACACATCTATTATCCTAATAAAGAAGCAGTAGCATCATCATTGCACTAAGTATAGCCTGAGCAGAGTTGTGAGAGAGGGACCCAACAGGTCCACCTACTACAGACTGCCTGCAGAAAAGTACAGGAGGGGGCAGATACAGGACCAATTATCCTGCACAAGAAGGGAGAGCAGCAGTGACTGGTCTTGATTAAAATATTTGCTTATCCTGGAGTAAGAAACAACAGAGAATTTGAGTGTCACTAAACCCACATCATTAAAAAAAAACCTCACAATAAATGGTGCATTACATGCTGTTCATACTCAGTCACTATGAGATTCATTTTCTGTATTCTGCAAAAAATCTGGGTGATCCTGCTGTTCTCTATCTCCACCTTCTGTTCATGTCCCTAGTTCAGCTAGGAATGTTGGTGTTCTTATAGCTGTCTGTAATAAAGCTTTAAAAATAAATTTTCCTGTGACAGGCTAGCATTACAAGTTAATTCTTGTACCAGGATGTACTTACAAACCCCAAAAAAATAGATAATCATAGGCTTATTTTCCTTTTTTTGTAAATGATAAATCAAATGATTAATCAAAGGTAGGAGCAATGACTCCAATTTCCAGCTTCAAACCGTATGACTGAGATGATACAATTTCTATGCCGCCATGTATTTTATATTATATGTTGCTATGGAAAGGGATTGTAACTAAAACAGGAACCACTAACATTTTTGCCAGCTTGTCCTAATGCATCAACTGAATTTACTCTGTTGTTCATTGGGAGACGCAGAAACAGAAAGGTTTATTAACATGGGTTATATAGCGCCACCTTCAGGTAGCTTGAACGCTAGGACAAATAATTGTAAGCCAAGCCTCTAGGTCTATATAATCCCTCCTTCACCAGCCATGCTTCAGTTTAGTCTAGTGTCCTTAAAGTGTTTCTAAAGGCTTTTTTTAAATTAAAATAAAAAACAGGCAATTCCCGTTTTGTGCATTGACATTGCACAGAGCCAGTCCTTTGCCTCTTCTTTAGCAGTCTCCCCTTCTCCTTGTGACTGCCCCCCATGGAAAGCCATGGCACGCTCCCAAGCCAAGATGTGCACGTCCATAGCGTGGCTCGGTCATGCCCCCCTCCGCTCCCTCCTTACAGGATTTGGCTGACAGCAGTAGGAGCCAATGGCTCCCACAGTGAAGCCTGTGAGAACAAGAAGAGAGGAGAGTGTAGGGGTGCCGGTGGGGACAGAGCTGGATGGTGAAAGGTGTCAGGTAAATGTTTAGGGGCGGAGAAAGTGCTAGTGGAATTGTTTTTACCTTAATGCAGAGAATAAGGTAAAACCAAATTTTGCCTTTAAAACCACTTTAAATTGCATGGATATTTGTTTTCAGCTCTGCTGTTCAAAACTTTACAGAAAAAAAAACCTCAATCCAGATGAACCTTGGTCTCCTTCATATGGTATTTAATGTTTTTTTCACGTAAAGTTTTCTGGTATTATTGTATTTTATTTACATCTACATCATATACTTAAAGCTGAATTCCAGGAATTCAGCAACTTTGTACTGTATAAAGTGCAGGCATACAATGAGTTAAGTCCGAGGTTCATGCCATTTCATTAATTTATTTCTATTTACATCTACCAGTTTATAGCACTCCTGGAGGAGTTACTCTGGCTGTGAGAAGAGAGACGCACACACAGCAGCTAATCCTCTCATCGTCTGCCGATTCACAGAAGCCTTTATATTTTGTAAAAGAGATCATATGATACAAAGGCTTCTGTGATTGGGCAGAAGAAGGGAAGGGGCAGGCATAGCAGCTGCATCACCTGTACACTTGAGATCAGCTGAGTCCAGCCTTGTAGGAACTCCTGGAACACATAAACATGTCAGATGTAAATTAAAGAGGGTTCAGGAGGTGGCATGCGCCTCATTGGAATTAACTCATGGTATGCCTGCACACTTTTTTCCTGGAGTTCAACTTTAAATGTGATCACAATAATATTCATGCAGGCAGGTTTAAGCGCACTATTACCACCATAAAAAGTGAACCTTCCCACATGTAAAATTAAGGTGTGTTTTACACTGGCTTCAGCTTGTATGAAAGCAGTATGAACAGCAAGCTTTTATGAAATTTTCAGCAATCTTTTTGAAAGCTTTTAGCAAGTTTCAAGCAGCTTTTTCTAAGCCATTAAAGCACTCTTCAGCTCCTATTTGGAAACCTAATACACAGATCCTAATGGGAGTGCTGACGGTCACTTTAAACAAACTGCTAACAGGCTTTCAACAAGCTTCAAGGAGTGCTGAAGCCTGCTAGCAGCTTGTTTAAAGTGACAATCAGCATTCGCATTAGGATCCGTATTCAGCATTTACAAACTGAAGCTGAATGGTACTTTAAAAGCATCAACAATGCTTGTAAAAGCTTGCTGTTCACACTGCTCTTAGACAAGCTGAAGCTGATGTGAAACAGGCCTAATATGCCATCTTACAGAATTACACACATTGTATCACAAAAATAACAATCTCTATAATAAACAATTGTTTCCAAGTGTCTTCAATGTTTCTTTTTATCTTCCATCACCTCTGTGTGTATTGCTACAAATTCAGGTCAAACGTGCCTTTTGGAACAATCTTTCCTTTCATCATTTCCATTTTTTCAGACCATAGCATAACTGGGTAATGTAAAATATATAAAGCCCCACATAGTGTTCTATTCCAATTCAATAAACCCAAAAACCCTTATCAAATGCACTCACATCTCCTGGTGCAAACAACTGCACCATTGAAATGAATTTGCTTCTGTGCCCACGCAAAACACAGGTCGCAGGGCTGCATCAGTGTGAATCTAGCCTAAAGGGGTATTTTAGCCTCTCTTTGGTGATGCATAAATCTGTGCTAATGCCTATGAATTTCGGCTATGTACATTCACCCTTTTTACAGATATTCGGAAAGAGTGAGCTGTTTTAGTAATGGCCTACTTATACTTCCTATTAGATTGTGTCTATAGACCATACAAAAAGATAATTGTATGGTCATTTAAACACTTGACCTCTGAAAGATTTACCCCCCCCCCCCTTCATGACCAGGGCATTTTTTGCTATACGGCACTGCGTTAGTTTAACTAACAATTGCAAGGTCGTGTGACACTGTACCCAAATATAATTTGTGATTTTTTTCCCCCCCCCCACAAATAGAGCTTTCTTTTGGTGGTATTTGATTACCTCTGCGTTTATTCTTTGCGTTATAAACGGAAAAAGGACGACAATTTTTTTTTTTAAAGAAAAATCAATATTTTTTACTTTCTGCTATAAAAAATAGCCAATAAAAAATTTTTGAAAAAAATCTAATTTCTTCATAAATTGAAAAAACAAAAAAATCTCTATAAGCGTATATTGAAAAAATAAAAAAAATCCCAATAAGCGTATATTGATTGGTTTATGCAAACATTATAGCATCTACAAACTATGGGATATATTTATGGATATTTTTGTTTATACTAGTAATGGCTGCGATCAGTGGCTTAGAGCGAGACTGCAATATTGCGGCGGACACTGACACTTTGCAGAAACCAGTGATCCGCAAAGTGTCAGTGATTTACAGTGATCATTGCTAAAAATATGCACGGTCACTGTACTAATGACACTGAGTGGGAAGGGGTTAAACATCTAGTGCGAGCAAATAGTTAACTGTGTGCCTAGTCAGTGTTTTTGTGTACACAGTGTGCTGCTTTTACTAGGGGAAGAGATGGATTCTAGTCCCTGCTTTGCAGAGACACAGAATACATCCCTCCCCCCCTGTCAGAACTGAGATATGCTTTGTTTACATAGGCATATCTCAGTTACATAGTTAGTCGGGTTGAAAAAAAAGTCCATCTAGTTCAACCAAAATAAATACAATCCCATATACACAATCCTATACCCACAGGTGATCCAGAGGAAGGCAAAAAAACCCCAGCAAAGCATGATCCAATTTGCTATAGCAGGGGAAAAAATTCCTTCCTGATCCCCCCGAGAAGCGGATTTTCCCTGGATCAACTTATAAATGTTAGTACCCAGTTATATTATGTACATTTAGGAAAGAATCCAGCCCTTTTTAAAAGCAATCTACTGAGCTGGCCAGAACCACCTCTGGAGGGAGTCTATTCCATGTTTTCACAGCTCTTACTGTGAAGAAACCTTTCCTAATTTGGAGATACAATCTTTTTTCCTCTAGACGTAAAGAGTGCCCCCTTGTCCTCTGTGATGACCTTAAAGTGAATAACTCAACACCAAGTTCCCTATATGGACCACTTGTGTATTTGATCATATCCCCCCTTAATCTCCTCTTCTCAAGAGGGAATAAATTCATTTCCTCAAATCTTTCCTCATAGATGAACTCCACCATGCCTCTTATCAGTTTGGTTGCCCTTCTCTGCACTTTCTCCAGTTCCCCAATATCCTTCTTTAAAACGGGTGCCCAAAACTGAACTGCATATTCCAGATGAGGTCTTACTAATGATTTGTACAGGGGAATAATATCCCTGTCTCTCTGGTGTCCATACCTCTCTTAATACAAGAAATTACTGTGCTTGCCTTGGAAACCGCAGCTTGGCATTGCATGCTATTATTAAACTTGTGATCTACCAAAACCCCCAGATCCTTCTCCCCTATGAATTCCCACTAGTATGTATGACGTATGCATATTCTTAGCCCCCAAGTGCATAACTTTACATTTATCAACATAAACCTCATTTGACACTTTGTTGCCCAATTAGACAGCGCGTTGCGATGGGCTTGTAAATTGGAGGCATCCTGTAAGGACATTATTCCACTGCATAGCTTAGTATCATTTGCAAAGACAGAAATTTTACTTTTAATCCCAGACCCTATATCATTTATAAAGATATTAAAAAGTAAGGATCCCAACACTGAACCTTGGGGTACACCACTGATAATCTTAGACCATTCAGAGTAAGAGTCATTAACCACTACTCTCTGAATCCTGTTTTTTAGCCAGTTTTCTATCCATTTACAAATTAATCTTTCCAAGCCTGTAGACTTTACCTTACACATTAGCCGTGTGTGGGGAACTGTGTCAAACGATTTTGCAAAATACAAGTATACCACGTCCACAGCCACCCCTCTGTCAAAGGTTTTACTTACCTCCTCATAAAAAGAAATTAGGTTTGTTTGACAACGTCTGTCTTTCATAAATCCGTGCTGTCTGTTGCTTAAAATATTTTTTTCCAGCAAGAACTCGTCTATGTGGTCTTTTACTAAACTCTCTTCAGTATCTTCCCGACTATAGAAGTTAAACTAACAGGTCTATAGTTCGTTGGCAAAGACTTTTATCCCTTTTTAAATATGGGCACCACGTTGGCCCTGCACCAATCTAGTGGTACCATTCCAGCCATTAACGAGTCCCTAAATATTAGGAACAATGGCCTTGAAATGACAAAGCTCAATTCTTTTAGGATCCGTGGATGAGTGGATGCTATCTGGTCCAGGTGCTTTATCCACCTTTATTCTGTCTAAATATTTCTGGACCATATCACTTTTGAGCCATTGTGGATCATTTTGGGCTGTGTCATGGCATCCCATGCTCCTTTGTATACACAGAGCTGAAGAAAGTTTTTAACAAACGTGTCTTCTCTTTGTCCCCAGTCACCCACTCTAGATTGAGAGTTCTCTGTGTATAACAGATGATCAGCGGGTGCCAAAGGACATCGAGTGCCCGGCACCCACAGATTGGCTTCTGCTGTGAAGATTCATAGCAGAAGCGGCCTCCCGGCGACGTGCGCGCAGCCTCTGCAGGCAGAATTGCAGAGTCACTTATATGTGATCCTGTGCAGGAGAGGCTCCCATAGCAGTAAAACTGCTATGGGGCAGACGTTAAGTAGTTAAAGTTTATATAAAGCTAAAATATTTTTTTCGTTTGTATGGATTAGGAAATGGTTTTAATACCTGTCATGTTTTTTGTTTTTTTTGGGGGGGGGGGTGTGTCTTATGGGGAAATTTCACTTGACATTGCTGTAGTCACAAAAGGAAGTGAGCAAAAATCTCATCAAATTGAGGGAAATCCTGTCCTAAACAGTTGTCACCAAAACAAGTGTCCCCATTGAAAGGTTTCTCAAAATTTAGAATTTTCTCAATCACAATTCCGTTGCATGTTATTTATGGAAACATCTATAGTTGTGTTTGAATACAAATTAAAAAGTGATGGATTTCTTCAGTACTGTTGTTGGTGACATAGGCTCCCATTTCCCTAATAACACAATCTCTCTGTGATGCATACAATACTACACCACTGTTACTCCACCCTTACAGAATGGCCAGAACATAGGCACAATCTACAATATGAAGAGGACCTGTGAGGATAGAAATATGGGAGTTTCCACCACTGAAATGCCTTTAAAAGTTTAGACTCCAATGTTATCATGATCCTAGGTCATTACCTTTAGGCTGGGTTCACACTGGAAAACGCAGCTGCTCACAGCAGGAGTCTGGTACCTCTCCATTCACCATTTCAGGTCTGATTTCAGTCCGAATTTGGACCTGAAATGGACCAAAAGATGCACAGGACTCCTGTGCAATTCCCTGCGGAGATGTGTTAACCGGCTCCATGGAGAGCCAGTCACAATTACTTGCTATGCAAATTGAAAGAGGGGAAACCCACATCCAATTCCCAATAGTGTGAACCCAGCCTTAGAATTCAAGTGTTGGTGCTTAATTCATGTACCTGTCACACTAGACATTCCTTCTTCAGTGCAACCCACTCCCGCTCTAACCTCTACTCCCCAGCCACAGCACCCAGCACACTGACAGGTGGAGTTTTATACTAGGAGTGGCCAGAACCCGATGGGTAACTGCCGGACTAGTTCCCCTTCAGGCCAACTTTGGTTGATAGCGCACAGGAGTGAGTGGACCCATGGCCGCTTTCAAATCTGCCCACTGCTGTTTGCTTTCAATCAAAAGTGAGCGTTCCTTATGGGAACTAGTCTTTCAGTTTTCCATCAGGCTCCACCCACTCAGTTACATAGTTAGTCTGGTTGAAAAAAAGACACAAGTCCATCCAGTTCAACCAAAGTTCAGTGACAAGTCATTGCCCATATATTACTAATGACATCAGCTGTATTTAGCTTTCGGCTGGGGAATCTCCTGGCCGACAGCTAAATGAGGCAGGAAATACAACTCTGTGCAGGAAGCTGGGGTACCCATGTACACCAGCTCAGAGTGGGTCTTAACTTTCGCCAGTTTCCTAAACTGAGTACTGGCGGTAATTCTTTATGAATTTATCACTGCCAGAGTGACAGTTTCTTTTTTGTTTAATCAAAACTTTTTTTAATCAAAACTTTTTTTTGTTTTGCTGATGCAGAAAGTAATCATACAAATACAATACAAACTGTAATAAGGCTGAATACAGTCACAATCCGTCAGAAGTATACAAAGCATATCTTCAAACACAGCCATATATGTTGCTCTGCACCATTCCATAGCTGTTCAAGTAAACTTTTAGAGTGACAGTTTCTTAAAGTGCCAGTAGTAAGAACAACCTGAATTTGATGGATGGGTCAGTAATGATACCAACACTGGTGCCAATGCTTGCATGAATTAGGAGCAGATAGTTCTAATGAGAGCTGCCACCAGAAAGTGTCGTTCGGACTGTTTTGAATACCCCTGAATATGTTCTGTAATTTACTGGCTGCAGGTTTGTTCCAGGTCAGTGACTCACTAAGAAGTAAAGGTTCATTCTGGATGAACATCCTAGGCCTGCCTGAACCTTTAAAAATCTCCCATTTGTTCTCCTAATTTATTGATATTTTATGATAAAATATAATAATGGCTGAAATGGGCATATAAAGTAAATATTGGCAACCCTTCCATACTCTCTTGCTAGATCACCAAAATCAAATTCCAGAAGTCTTTAGAGATGATTCTGATTAGTGGTTATGGTCAGTATGGTGATTATTGCTCTTGCAGCACAGGGGACCCAGGTGGAGCTCCAGCCAAGCACACTGCCTGTATGTTCTGTATTCATTTGGGTTTCTTCTAAGTACTTTGGTTTATTTCCACACTAAAGAAAACATACTAGTAGCTTAAACAGTTTCTTATCAAATCAGCCCTACTATGTGCATGTATTTGAGAAGATTTGTTTATTGTAGCCTCAAACCTAGTGTCTTATAGATAAAGGCCCCTTTTTTGGGAAGAGTACACAGGGAAAAGGTTTTATTTTGTGTTGGCTCTTTTTATTTCTTTATTGCTATTTGTGTCTTTTTGTCTCATAATGCCTTTTCTTTCTTTTTCTGTCTGAGGGAGAGGTAGAGTGGTTTCATCTACCCAGCTGGATCACAGACAGCAATACAAATTTGCTTCCTCCACTCCAAAATTGGTTGGAGTTGGGCTTGGACAAGGTTGCAAAAATAACCGTAGTCCAGTTTTTTCTAGAATTTTTTCAGCTGTGTTATAATAGCAAAAGTAAATTATGTTGATTTTCTTTCTAGCCAGACATCTTGTCAAAAAGAAACAAGTCCTTTTTTTTTTTTTTTTTAATGTATTGGTCTTCAGCTCAGAACTGCAGAGTAACCAACCTATTTATTTTCATATCTCACAGTTTGGGAACGAGGAACAACAGCTAGCATGGGCCAAACGAGAGAGCCAGAGGGCAGAAAAAGAAAGACTAGATCGTTTAAAACGACAGGAACAAGAAGATCTGGAGCTAGCTATTGCTCTCAGCAAAGCAGAAATGCCCAGCTCTTGAGAACTGCATCATCTCCTGTACCCGTACACCCTGTGACCATGTGACAATATGCCAACTGTATGATGACAAAAAAAGAGAGAGGGAGATGAAAGTTGAATACGCCATCACTTTTGATGTCTTTTTATTTTTTAACAACTAGCCAATCATGGGAGAATGTTGGTTTTGCCTGGCTGCCATCCAGTTATGACATTTAATGGAAGGTTTCGTCGTATTCAGCTGAAAATAATCTCATACAGTGACACTGTTGGAGCCATCGTATTATTTGGTTTTCTCTTGAATGGCATCGAGGAGAATTTTATTTTAAGATTTTTGCACCCACAAACAAAAAGTTTGAACTGAATTCTGCACATTCTCAAATTTTTATCCATGACAGGTTGAACATAGAAGCTCTACACAGAATAAGAAAGGGAAATCGAAATATCTTTTCCCATCCTCATGTTTCCTGTATTTTTATTTGCTTTTACAGATACTGATCTCTAACATAAAAAGGCAGCTAGCTCAGCAGTACAGAACTGCAGCATTTCCAGTGTTACATATCACTACCAGAAAATATAATTGGTTAAAGATTGACTAATGTTTAAAATAATAATTCTTCTTTGCTGGAGTGAATTGTAATATATAGTTACACTGTAGAAAACTGGCATCCGTTTGGATCATAAGGGTGGTGTGCTCTGTTTCTGTACATGAAAAAGAATGGCTTGCATTTTGCGCGTGTATGTGTTTTTAAACGCTAGATAAGTACCATCTGATGATCTAGGTTATAGATCTCGTAATAAATGCAATTTGTGCATTATTTTAAAGCAATGCATTACACATTAAAGGTCATCCCCACCCATACCTAGTAGTTTAGGTTTAAGTTTCTACACTTATCTGGTATGCCTTCCCACATTTAACCCCCCCGCTTCTCAGTCTTATGCATACTTAACCCTGATCCATCAGGTGAGCAATATATCTTTGGATTGGGGACAGGTGAGCATACGAATGAGAAGTGGTGGCTGAAAGCACCACTAAAATTGTGGACACTTCTGAAAAATGTTGGATTTGTCTAACTTTGATATATTTTCTCTAAAAATGATGAAACTCATCTTGTTATATATCATTTTATTCCATTTTTTTTTTTTTGTTGTTACTTTAACTGCAAGTATACGTATTCCATAGCTGGCCGAACCCTGTGGAAGAAGAGAAACACTGTAGTGCTACTACTACTACAGTTATTCTCGTTGTCTTCTGGGTCCTGTGCTGAGCTGCTGCCCTGCTGCATAGTAACCAAAAGGGGTCCGCTCACTCAACACAGACACCATTATTTTTCTTAATGAAAGAAAAGTGTTTTCTGATTGGATGAGGTGTAGATTGTGACATCACCACTACGCCTCTCCATTTCATCCAATCAGAGAATACTTTGCATTCATTATGAAAAATGCAAGGTGTTCTGTGAATGGCACCAGTGCCAAGCAGGTTGACCCCCTGTGGTTATAGGGCAGCCACTCGTCAAAGGATGCAGAAAATGGTGAGGCTCACGGTAGTAGTGGTGGCTACTACAGTGATTCTCTGCTTTTACAGGGATTGGCCAGCTAAGATATATTTACACCGGTATGATTTAGCATCATACGTATTCAAACAGGAATGACATATGCTTTTATGTACAAAGATGTCATCTAGGTTGCCTTTAGAAGCAAAACACTTTTGCACCTTTCTGGCAAATAATGATACCATCACTTTTAGATTCCATAGGTTCTTATTTGTTTTTGTCTTGGTTTATTCTTTTTCAACATGCTTTAGTCTTGCCCAGAGGTTTTCAGTAGCGGTTAGGTCAGGATCTTTTTCTGGCCAATCAAGAACGTTCATATGATGAGAAAAAACATTCTTTTACAGTTTTAACAGTATGGCAAGAAGCATTATCTTGTTGAAAATAAAATTCCTGTGAAGTGTAAGGGAATAACTTTGGTTGTATCATCTCAATAAGGTTATTTACTAAAAGCAAATGGCCTGTGCGTTCTGCAGTTGCACTCCTTTTCTCCAGAGCTTGCAGTCACGTGCATGCAAAAAAAAAATTTTCTTTTACATAGTCGCATAGTAGGTAAGGCTGAAAAAACACAATCCATCCAGTTCAACCTGTGTTGGTGTACGTGTGTCAATGTCTAGAATTATTTCCCATATCCCTGTATGTTGTGTTCTTTAAGATATACATCCAAGAGTCTTTTAAAAATATCCATATTCCCCGCAGCCACCATCAATTGTGGAAGAGAGTTCCACATCTTTATTATCCTCCAGTCCCCTTATTAGTTTGCCCTTCTTTGGACTCTCTCCAGCTCTCCAGCACATTCTGAGGACTGGTGACCAGAACTAGACAGAATACTCAGGCCTAATCAGAGTTTTATAAAGTGGCAGGATTATAGTTTTATCCCTTTTTTTATGCATGCTAATATTCTGCTGGTTTTGGTAGCTGCAGCTTGAACATTGCATGCTTTTGCTCAATCTGTCATCTACTAGGACCCCCTGATCCTTCTACAGCCTTGATTCCCCCAGAGGTTCTCCCTCTAGTGAGTAGTTTGCATTTGTTTTTTGCCCCAAGTGCATTTTTTTACATTTCTTCACATTAAACCTCATTTTCCATTTGTCTGCCCAGTCCATTATTTTATTCAAGTCATTCTGTAAAATTTCTATATCCTGATGTGAAGTTATTGCCCTGCTTATCTTTGTGTCTGCAAAAACTGAGACTGAGCTATTTATCCCATCCTCTATATAATTTATCAATAAATTGAATAGAATTGGTCCCAAGATAGAAGCTTGGGGTACACCACTCGCCACTCCCGACCAGTCTGAGTACATGTTATTTATCACTAACCTTTGGACATGTCCCTGTAACCAGTTTTTTACCCAAGCACAAACCTTATAGTCCATGCCTGCAGATCTCAGCTTGTAAATTAAGCATTTATGGGGAACTGTATCTAATGCTTTTGCAAAATTCAGATGCACTGGCCTCCCCCTATCTAGATGGCAGCTCACTTCCTCATAGAATGTTAGCAGATTGGTCTGGCAGGAACAAACTTTTCGTAAACCCATGCTGATTACTACTAATGATATTTTTTTCCTCAGTAAATTTTTGGATATAGTCCCTTATCATCCCTTCCAATAATTTACCCACTATTGATGTTAGGCTGACTGACCTGTAGTTTCCAGGGATTTGTCTCTGCCCTTTTTTGAATATTTGTACCACATTGACTTTTCTCCAATCAGCTGGTACCAATCCTGTCATTATGCTGTCATTATGCTGATTAGGAACAATGGTCCGGCTATAACCTGACTGAGTTCTCTGACGACTCTCGGGTGTAAGCCAGCTGGTCCTGGTGATTTGTTTGTGTTAAGTTTATTAAGTCTTTCCTTGACTCCGGCCTTTCCTTGACTCTTAGCCATGAGAGTATGTCCTGTGTTGTCACTAACAGTACAGTCGCGGTCGGTAAACCCCTCCTTTTCCTGCTTAAAAACTGAGGAGAAGAAGGCATTTAATACAGTTGCCTTCTTTGTGTCATCCGTAACAGTTCTCCCATCCTTGTCTTTTATGTGTGCAATGTGCTCTGATTTTACCTTTTTACAGTTAATATATCTAAAATATTTCTTTTTTTAGCATTCTAGAAGATACATCAAAGAAAGGTTTTTACATTTTGACATTTACAGCAAGAGTAGAAAACTACTTCATTTATATTATCATGTATAAAACATACATTGCTTTATATTTATGATGGTATAATTACCCCTCAAGTAGTGGACCTCGCATAATCAGAGACTTAAAAACATTTGTATTCAAGCGATCCACGACCTCCGCATGCCTCCTCAGTGTTCCCCCAGGTGAGCCCCCAATCCGTAGGGCTTGCAAGGAGCCGCAAGCCCTGCGGATTGAGGGCTCATGTGGGGGAACACTGAGGAGGTCCTGGATCACTTGTAACACATTGTCCCTATGATAAATAATGTTACCATCAATTTCGGCTACCCCACCTTATGCGTATTGACCAGAGCTCATATTTTAAATTCTTTGTACAATTGAATTTTTTTTTACTAAATAAAATAATCAATTTTTTACAATCGATATTATTCTATTCTTGCTGCTAAAAAGCCCAGTGGGGAATTTTTCCACGTTTTCAGTCTTTGTGCAGCTCCCCTGACTCTCGCACATGTGTTTTTCCATGATATATTCTTTACAAAGTGAAGTTTTACCACATGGATATTTACTAATTAAGTCTATTATATCTTAGTAAATCAACCAATAGTATTTTATCAGCTGTCCACATCCTTTCTATAGACTGAATACAGTCAACAGGATGATTAGACATGGAATCCCACAACACTCATAGGATGCTTCATTGTTGCTGTTGAACACTCTGGAAGCAGGCTTTGCTGACCCTTCGGACGTATTTCACACCATCCAAAGATTGATTTTTTTTGTTTGTTTTATCTCTCCAGATTACCAACTGTCCAGCTTAGATGCTCTTTTGCCTGCAAAACACATTTTCTGCTCCTAACACTGAAATGTGGCTTCTTGATATTCTTGCGTTTAATCCAGCAAGAAAAAGTTTCCTTCAAATGGTTTTGTTTTTTTCATTTATACGCCACAAGTTTGGAGATGTAATTTAATGTTGTCTGCTGTTCTCCTTTCCTGCAGAGCCAATCTTTTGACTCTCCTGTAACCATTTGGGATATCCACCTTATTTATGCCTCTTGGTTAGGTTTAGACATTTCCACAAATCTTATACCTTAATAAGAGCTTCATTACTCCAGATTTTGCTATACCCCAAGACATTTTGCATTTTCTTTTTAATAAGTGCGACCATGGTGCCTGAAAGTCATAGCTTTTGTTTGTTTGGAGTTCTGTCTGTTCTAATAGCCTTTATCGTTGAACGATATCATGAAAAATTATTGCAATTGAAAATATTATAATTTTCGAACCTGGTTTTTCGAATAGCAGTGGAACAGCACAGTGTTCAGTCTTATGATGCTATATTTATAGTCTCAAGAAAAATTCAATTTGTCTACAAGTAACCTATCAATAAACAGTTAATACTAAACCTTGTTGGCTAGGTAAATAACATCTCCTATTGGTCAGCATGACATTCTAGCAATCTTTTACTAAGAATCAAGAATTCTCTGTTTGTTTTGTTTGGTAAAACCCTTTTATGTTGAACAGTTATGGATATATAATATTACTTTATGTCAATTGAGTTAGAGTTACATTTAGAATAAAATAATCTATGACGTGATGGGTTTAAGCACATTTTAGGGACAGAATTTCAGATCAAATTGAAAAAAGCCTTAATTTATCACAGGTGTCCACAATTTTGGCCACTAATGTAAACACCTTAGAAGCTTGTATTGATGAGTGTTTGCATCAGATGTGTTTTGCACCCCTACACAAATGTATGTAAAAAAACCACAAAACCCACTTGAAGCAGGTCAAATGCAATTGCAAATTAATTATGAATGACCTCAGGAGCATCTCAGACAGATGCCATCGACATGGGTCCTCAGTGATGTGCCCAGTGGCAAATTATGCTGATACACTCCTACATAGATTTTCCATAATGTGTGAGGTCCAACATTAGTAGCGTGACACCTTTGGCGGGAGGGAACTGAGACACAAAATACTGCAAGGAAATATTACTCTTTTTAAAATAAAAATGTAATTGGTATTTCTGTTCACCCAAAACTGAAATACATATTTTGAGTGGAGTTGGCCTTTGGTACACTTTGCATGAAAACATGCAAATGAGCATATATCCTCTAAAAATAAATGGACAATGTGCCCATTTTTCTTTTAACCTATCAATATTTACAAGATTATATATATTTGGTACCTATGTAATCATTATATAGAGTGTCTTTCATAGTAGCCTGATCAAAGATTGAATAATAGAATATTTTATATGGGACCAAAAAAAAAATGAATATAGTAGTGTCAAGGCCCATTCACACATCCGCATTTATAAATGTGTTTTTATGGCTTGTGGTGACGATCTTGATGGAATTTACATATAATTACTATATTCTTGGGCGGTTACCCACTAAACCGCATGTATGACACATCTTAAAAAGAGGTACCATTAATATTTGAGTCTCTGTCTAATGTGCTGTTTTTAGATATGCGGCAAGCTGGATTCTGGCCATACATTCTTCATTTTCTTTCATTCAACAAGCAGTTCAGAGAACCACAGCTTCCACCTAAATGCTCATCACACGTGTAATTTGCTTCATGGAAGGATCATGGGCTTTTAGAAGCTTCATCAGATGCACTACTAACATCGTTAAGCCTTGTACACACGGACAAACCTAAACGTACACCAAAGGGCCATGTTTTGCCGCACAGGTGTTCTGCGCATCCTCGTGTGGGAAGACCTATTCATGTCTATTGGAACAGAACACCTGTATGCCTTGGGGCGGGCAAACACGGCCCTTTGCATGGGTAAACTCTCCCAATCAGCATTTTTTTATGCTGCTAGCATTAGTAAATAGATAGGAAAGTATATTATATTCACTTGTTTTAAGTTTTGTTTTTTTTTTACATTTCTTCAGTTACTTTTTGGTTTCTTTGCGGGTTGTTTTTCAAAATGATTTCTCAACAAAATAAAACATGGAGTCATGGATGGAGGAGTTTGCTTTGAATATTAAAAATGAATTAAATAGTGTTTGTGGTGCTCAAATGAAGCGAAGATCTGCTTTAATGCCTTAAAGAAAGATTCCTCTGAAAATCATAAACATTTACTGGCCCTTGAAGATCAGTAAGAGAGATTAATGTTCTTGTCATTGTAAAGGTGAAGGCTTTTATTAGGAAAGCCGTTAAGTTAGGTTTATAATATGTCTTTTATTTATACACAGGACGCTGGGATATTGTATAAACTGTGCCTAATCACCATACACGTTAATAGTTTAATAGCAACCAACTTCAGCAGATTATAAAACAAATGGTACAAGATTAGACAACACTCAAACCCAAATCTAACGAAGTCTGTCTGTTTGGCATCCTTTCCTTTGTGTAGGCATTGCATTGCTGCAAAGCTTTAAAATAATGCACATTTTGAAGAGTTAATATGAGACAAAGGGTTAACGAGTACCATTGTGGTTTTAATGCTGTGGTGAGGAGATATTACTTAGAAGTCACACGGTATGCAAACCTCACACCTACATTACTATTTTCTTTGTGGGATTTGTTTTTGTTTTTTCATTATCCTCTGGTGAATAGCAAAACCGCCTTAATAAAAACATGATATGCAGACCCCTCATAAAGATGATCTTGATTTGCATTTGAATCAAATGCTGTAACACGACATATATATTTTGTATTAGAGGTTTTTTTTTGTTTGTTTTTTTTTTCTTGTTCCTATTAGAAAATGAAAGGGGCAATCCACCCTAAAGTAATATTTTAGTTTTTGGTAGATACTAGAGCGTTAAACCACCTAATGACATGTTATGTCTCTTTTTGACTTTGGGGTTGAGTTCCCAGGCCTGTTTTAGTACTGTGCCAATTACTGTATATCGTCGAGAATAGTCCACTTTGTAGTAGGACTGAAACTTTAGGGTGGGTAGGATTAGATGTGGGACTATGGCAGGAAGATCTGATTGCTGGGGCCCTTCAGAGCCCATTCACACAATTGTCTTGCTGAAACAAGTGCTAATAAATGGGTAAATGTGCATTGTGTTGCCATGCCATTCTTTTTAAATGGCAACCCACCACATACATACAGTAAGCGAAATGCCCCTGTGCTATAGTGCAGCATTATGCATACATGTGAATACTTGCTAAAAAAAAAAAAAAATAGCGCAGTCCCATTTTTTTTTTCTTGTTTCAAGTGCATCGATAGCCCAATTCAAATGAATGGGATGCCTTAACACAACACAGCCATTGCACAAGAAAATGCCCATTGATGCACCACAATAATGTGAATCTGCCCTTAAGAATCCAGGGAGAGACTCAGCCCATCAGCCTTCACAGTATCCGTTTTAGGTGGACTGACCTCTTAACACACAACTCTATTGCGATGTGCACGTTGTATTTACCTGTACCTTTAAACATTTGTGAAAAGATGAGACTAATGCACTTTACTGCGTGCAGATACAGAAACATATCGTTCATTTGAAGCTATTCCCTTGATGGATACAGTCCATAAGGAGAAAAAAAACAGGGAAGCTTTCTATGTTGATAAAATTATGAAAATTCGAACCACCCCCGTATCTGTGCATAGCTACTTTACATCAGAAAATCACTGATGCATTCAATAAAAATTATATAGCTTGTTATAGGTTTATTGAACAGCTTGCCATTTTTTTGTAATAAAAATGTTAGAAAAAGTGTTTTTTGAACCTGTATGTGTTATTTAATCACTATGCTGCCAGAATGCAAATATGTGAAGTGGAGAAAATATACCGGTGACAGTTCCTTTGCCTGTAATTTATTGTTGAAGTTCACCTGAAGGGTACATAATTTTGCTGTGGTGCATTTACTCTGCAACGTTTGTCATGCAGTAACCACAATGTGACCACAAATACAGGCGTGTCCCAATTTGTTTTCTACAGAGATTTCTTAATTTAGTGCTCTTTGCAAGGATGACTGGCTGAATGTATCAGCCTTATATTAGTCCATGTGGGGACAGGACATTTGTAGATGCAGACAAGGTGTGGACACAGCACTACGAATGTGCCTAAAAGTGTGTTCAACTTTAAAATGAAATGTAACTAATTAAACTGCCAATATTACTGTGAAGTAGACATCTAACGCTGCTCTGAGGCATTTGTCACCAGAACAGGTGTTCCCTTTGGAAGATTTACCCTCACCACTTTTTTTTACTAAAAACTTAGATTTTGGCTTTCTCATCACTTTCCGTCTCTGTCAATGGTCAACTAATTAGGGAATATAAATCTACCCAGTTGGTTCTAAAACAGAACAAAAAAAAAGTTTGGACTATGCATACATTTTAAAGTGTTTGAAAACCCTAAGAAACGTCTTATTTGGTTTCCTTTCGGTTTTTAAATACACAATTAAAAGTGTTATGATACATCTGTTTGGTAAGCGCGAAACAAAAATACCTTTTGATTCTACCAGTAATCCAATATGTTCCCTATTTTCCATTGCACTTTGAAGTTTTATTTCAAGCAGTGGTGGCTCTCAATTCACCTCTGTGAACTTAAAGAAGACCTCCTCCCTAACCTATGTTGATTAGGATGTGGGGGAGTTGTTCTGTAATGCTAACACACCTTCTGTCCTAGGGTGTCAACACTGTTCTTCTATAGATACTGTACAGAGAGTGAGCGTTGTCACCCTAGGACTCGAAGTGTTTAAAAGAGAAGCTTGTTTTTTTTTTTAAATCATACTTACCTAGGTGGATGCAGCTGTGATCCGACACTGCATTTGTCCCCCGCCAGCTCTTAAGCCCCATACACACTATTAGATTTTCTGCAGATTTTTGTCTTCAGATTTACCAAAACCATGTAGTGCAAGGGCCTGCCTGATTGCATACAAATTGAAACTCTTAAGGTTTGACTTCATATTATATGGTTTTGGTAAATCTGAAGACAAAAATCTGCAGAAAATCTAATAGTGTGTATGGGGTCATAGACTGAGGACTGAGCGTGTGAAGACTGCTGATCGCTCAGTTCTTAGTGTTCCTTGAGAAGAGAGCTGATGACTATCAATCACCGGCTCTTTGCTCTGCCCCCCCCCCCGCATGCTCACTGGAGCGCTGGGCTGCGGAGGGGAGGACGAGAGCGGCTGGCTAGGATCTCAGCAGCTTGCTGAGAGGCTGAGCTGGGTGCCGGTCCAGGGATCTGGGTGGATCATGATCAATGGTCATGATCTTTCCCCAGCCCGGACCGGCTCCTTGACGTCAGCCAACACCAAGCTTTGGCTGTACTTCTCCTTTAACTGGCACCTGGTGAAAATAAAGGGAGAACATGTGAAAATAGAAAACAAATGCAGCCAGCACATCTATGGACTGGTACGCTGCAATGTATTACATTTGTATTCTTGGGTTTATGTTTACTTTTAAGCAATCCTGTGTTTTGCACACTTGCATGTCAGCAGCACATACCTTTCCTTTCGCTGCTCTACTTCTCTGTTCAGGAATGAAGAAATTGCATGGTACTTCCGAGGTAAAGATGAGCATGAGAGTCACTCCATGTGTCAACACCAACACCATGACATGGGGGGAGTCTACAGGCCTGTGTAAGCTACAACTTGAATGATTTGTAGCTTCCCCTGCTTCCAGGTAACCAATCTAAAGCTGCCTATACGTTAGCATTCTGTAAATCGACTTCTGTTCAACCAGTGTCCATACATGGATCGAAATTCAACCGGTCAAATTTTAATCCATGTATGGCCATGTTAAGGGACAAGTGAGAGCAAAGGAAAGATGAGTATAAAGTATTGGAAAAGGTGGTGGTTAAAGTAAACTTGTCAACTCAAATTCCTGAGTTTGTGCTTGACTTCACCCCCTCCCACACTGCAGTGCTAGATTCCGGCACCTCTAGGCACTGCAACACAGTGATACTGGCAATTTAATAGGTTTAGGGTGCAAGCTGTAAAGGGTTACTAAAGGCTGAATTTTTTTTTCTTCAAAATAACATGTTATACTTACCTGCTCTGTGCATTGGTTTTGCACAGAGCAGCCTGGATACTCCTCTTCTCGGATCCCCCCTGGTGCACTGGGCTCCTCCAACCTGGCAAGTGCCCCTATAGCAAGCCACTTTCTATGGGGGCACTCGTGCATGCCTGCTCTGAGTGTCCATAAGACACATGGAACGGTGCTCATCCCAGATCCCTCTTCACTGTGTGTCAGCCAATGAGGAGGCAGAGAGACATTGCTGGATCAGGCTTGGGTATGTATTAGGGAGGGGGGTGGGGCTGCATTCTGAAGGTTTTTTACTTTCATGCATAGAATGCACAAAGGTAAAAAAAAAAAAACCTGAAGGCTTTACAACCACTTTAAGACTGTCATTTTGATCTTGGCTTCGATACCTAGCAAGCTACAAACATTCAGACCCTGCACTGGGTCAAGGTAACAGCCCTAAAGCCTCAACATTTAAAGCCCTATTAAATGTTCTGATTAATTTGAATGTGCAGCAAAAAGGTACACGTCAAATGTCTTATTAATGTTGTGCTTCCATTTGCCTTTGCACCAGCCAAAACTCCAGTTACAGACTGCAAAGAAGAACCACTGTTATGTATGTGGGAGCAGTGGTCCATCACACCCTACCCCCCCAACACCACATCTCTCATGTTGATTCAGAGCTAGAGCTCTCTAATAAACAGAGAGTGTGAACACACAGAGAACAGTGGTCCTTGTTTTTAAGCCTGGTACACACTAGCGGTTTGTTTTTTCGTTAAATCCAGCATGCTGAACAAAAAAAAAACAGAAGCGCTCAGGAGGAGCTGCTGTTCTAACTATCCGATGTTAATACAGCGATCTCCCCTGCTGTGCTATTGTGTTCTGACAGAAGGCCACACACACCAGAACACACAGGCCAACGCACTCTACCATTGGCTGAGATCGCTGATTGGCAGGCCTTTTTCAGTCATGCCCCTTCAACAGCCGGACCAGCTGCTGTACACACAGGCAGAACATCTGGCGGTTTCTATTGAACCAGCAAATAGCGCCCGATATTCGGCCCATGTGTACGAGGCTTTAGCCTGCTGCCAATACCATGAATATTGGGCTGGTGCTGGGGAGTAAGTAGAAGAATTAGAACAGTAAGACATTGGCCATATGTACCTTTTTGATGCACATTCGGTAGACCTATCTATAGCAGTGATGGCGGACCTTGGCACCCAGATGTTTTGGAACTACATTGCCCATAATTCTTAACTACACTGCATGAGCATCATGGGAAATGTAGTTTCAAAACATCTGGGGTGCCAAGGTTTGCCATCACTGATCTATAGCAATGGGAAGTGTCAACTGGGCTTTAAACACAAGTCAAAGTGTACCTGTAGTGTAAAGTAATTACTGGGAGGTGCTTGTGTGCACCTTTGTTACTGTCCCAGACTTTCTCAGGAGCTCCTGAGCATGGGGTACTCAGTGTACAAATGTCAAATTTCTGCCATGCTGTTTTATAATGTGGGATGCTCAGGAACCCTAAACAAAATTAAATGCCATCTTTACCGACTTACTTTCCCATGATGCTCAGCTACATTGCATGAGTTCATAAGCATCATGGGAAATGTAGTTCCAAAACATCTGGGGTGCCTTCGCCATCACTGCCCTACAGGTTTGCTTTAAAGCCCATTGGTCATCCTTCTTAGGGCTCAACAATTTCCTGAAAATGTTTCCGATGGGCTCTTCTTAAAAAAAAAAAAAAAAAAAGGTTTTTATATTTGTCACTTGTAAGCTATGTGTAAAAAAAAATAAAACTGGAATGCGGGTTGTCTGTGTCTGCTGGAATAAGAAAGGTCTATAACTCATTAGTGCCCTTTTACTACCATCTCCAAGATTATGGGTTTTTTTGCACGTAGTTTGACCCCAGCATTATATGCCAAGAATTTGTTAAATGTTCCCTCTCAACCACAGGTACCCTTCAATATCAGAATACTTAACAATAGCTGTTAGGACAGCAGAAGGGATAATATATGAAATATTAATCCATTGTGTGTATATTGTTTAATATAAGAGAAATGTTATTGTTTTAATATAATAAATGAAAAAATTACTTTTTTGGAATCTGTCACTGTTGTGGTTTTTTTTTTTTATTTCCCTTGAATATTTTAATCCATTTTATAGATATAACTAACTTCTGAAAGGTTTACAAGTCAATTTGCAACCTAGCACAGGTTTAGTTTAAAGTACACCTGTTATGATCAAATTATCTAGACTGCCATTGCTGGTTATTGCTTATGAGAATGTTCGTTCCCTGGTTGTCATCACTGATCTGGAACAAGTATAGAGAATAAGGAATCCTGACACTACTCTGACACTCATTTAGAGCATACTTGTTCTTGGTCTGTGGCTCAAAAGTATTAAAGCCAGTAATTCAGGCAATTAGCAGAAGGAAGCCGGTGTTGGCAGCTCCCATATATTTCTCATGACATGGGTGTACAATATTGTATATGTTCTGCCTACTATACTTGTTTCTCCATGTAGACTTGCTGCTGTTCATATTTTTGGATCAAATAAGCACTTCATCAAAACTAAAATTTCTTTTCTTAATTGTACAGTACAGGACAGTCAAACATGATTTTTATGCAGTCACTTTCATGTGATTAGACGCTGGCAAAAACAAAAAAAAACAAAGCAGCAGTCATCCCCCATATGACCTTTCCTACTTCTAGCAAACCTCAGTTTCTTGCTAGTGTGCTTAGGTGATGGACAGCCTCTCTCCACTGAGAGAAGCTTACCTCTTACATGTGGAGGTTTTTTGCCTAAATAGTTTTGTATCAAGATCCCTAGCTGCTCCAAAGCCACTGCGGTTTTCCTTTAGCAACTTTTTGAATTATTTTTCTCCTTGGTTGAGCCTTGAGAGACCATACCTGGACTCCACCTGCAGGAAGATGTGGGGCCTGCCTGTAAAGTTGCTTTGGGCACTGGATTCTGTGTGTATGCTCACCTTGGCACATGGTGCATGGTGTTTAGTTAACTGCAGGGTGCTATACAGGTCCAGGGCTATGGTCAGCCAATAGTGGAGCCTTATCCCTGAAGAGCTCTTCGAGGTATACCCACCGGGAGGGTGAAATCTGTCTGGGATGCCCCACACGGGCTACTATTGGAGGTAACCTAGTCACATACCTGGATTAACATTGGTGTTTTATTCTTCCTTCAACTTAACCAGGACATTGTTCTGCCTTTTCTCTGTCCTGCTCTTGTACCTCCTCCCAGGATTTCTCTCTGTTGTCTGTATGTGCTATGCACTGTTTGAGTTTATCACTCAGTTGCTACTCCTTCTCGTTAGGCCATCTCTCTGATACTACTTACAGGCATAGGTTGTTCAACTTGCTCTCCGAGTATTTCAAGTATTGTTTGTCCAGTTGTTATGTGGGACTGTTGGCATTTGTTGTGTTGCCCACATCTCTGTTGGACTGCCTTTGGACATCCCATGGTTAAGAATAAAGTCCTGTGCCCTGTACTGTGCTATTAAGAAAATATAAATTTTGACTTGCCTGTAAAATCCTTTTTTTTGTAGTATAGTACAGGACACAGGTCCCTCCCCTCTGTGCCTATTGCTAGCTACAATAACTGATGCTTGCTGGTGTGGTAAAGATTACATTGGGGTCTCCCTGCTGGGTTTTTTCTGCCAGCGTCCTATCACCTGAAGGTGGCAACATCTACCCTATGCTTAAAGGGCCGTACACACGGGGCGAATATCGGGTGGCATCAGCCGGTTCAATAGAAACCGGCCAACATTCAGCCGGTGTGTACAACTGCTGGTCTGCCAGAAGCTGGCTGTTTGGCCAGCTTCTGTTGAAGGGGCATGCCCGAAAAAGGTCTGCCAATCAGCACCTGATCAGTGCTCTCTGCCAAGACAATGGCACAGCAGGGGAGATTGCTGTACTAACATTGCATTGTTAGTACAGGGGCTCCTCCTAAGCAGTTCAGTTCTTTTTCCGTTCAGCCTGCCGGGTTGAACAAAAAAAAAAAAAACGACTAGTGTGTACCAGGCTTAAGACTAAACTCCTGATTTTTGATAGTAATACTGGATACCAATAATGGATGGAAGAGTTTGGATCATATTACATATTAAGCCATTTTGTAAGTAAAAAGTATTAACTACTGCAGAGACCAGTGTGTTAAACTACATACTTGCAAATTTTAGAAAAAAATAGTGACATTGTGTAAACATTTGGACAACCTTATACTTGTCCAGTGATGAACATTTCTTTTTTGCAAGGTTCCTGACCTTAATGACCTCATTAGGCATTAATAGCCATTGTTCACAAGTATAGACCTTAATTAAATCTCTGATACTTCCTGGTGTGTGAGGGTGCCCAGGCACTCTTGTACATAAATTCTTTAATCAGTCGTGTGAGATCTAAGGTACTGCAGGTATATATATTTTCTGCAATAAGGATAACAGAATACAGAAGAGAAATAAAAAATAAAGGTGGGGCGGACCCATAAGACCACTAGACCAGTGAGATCCAGACATGGTCCACTAATGGTAATGGGGAATCCAACAAATGTACTTTAATTCAAACATGAATAATCGCCCATCAATTTCAAGCCAAACTTTTTTTTTTTAAATAGACTCCTGCTTTAAAAAGATATATTTGGTAACTATTAGGATCAATTCCACCTTTGCATTATTTTTAATGAATCGGCGTAACTGTGTATCCGATGTGTTAAATAACATTCCTAGGTTATTCATTCACAAAATACACATTTCTTTAGGAAAGGTTACTGTTAAAGGTAAGCTAGAATCTTACCAAATCTGGCAAGCACTGTCTAATATAAATGGCTAGCCAAGCTGGCCTTTGAGATCAGTGATTGGCCGTAAAGTTAGTTTGCCTCATGGTGCCTCTGGGGCAACTTTCACTTACAAGTGAAGCATTCGAGTCGATTGAGAAATCAATCCTATTTAGAAATTGGACCCCATTCACATCTGAGTGATGCAGAATCAGATGATTCTGCCCGTGATTTGGGATCACACTAAAATCACAGGAAAACGCAAAATACACTTAGGGTGTCATTCATTCATTCTTTTTTTTTTTTTTTTTCAACAGAGATGTTAAGGGTGTCATTTATTCTTAATGACACCCCAAACACAGGCATCACATCCCAGCAAGATTTCAGATTGAAACACAGGGGACAATATTGCTTTCATTTCTTCACCATCTGTTTTGAGTTTACTTTGTTGGATACACAATTGGTGTATTTATTTTTAGTCCTTATTGGATTAGTTCACTGTAAATCGTTGAAGTGTCACTTTAATTTATATTTATTTGTATGCACTTTATTAACTGCAGCGCAACACTTTTATAACATTGATAGTGGATGCACAATTTTCAGCGTGCCAAAATGCACAATGTGGGAGTTTCTTTGGTACATTTGTTGTGCATAGGGCAGCCCATTCAAGTGATTAGGCTGCCCTATGGCCAATGCGTGGAAGCACATTAAAGTCATTACAAATGTGAGCAAGAAAGGCGTTTCCACTACACTAACGGGGTTAATTACGAAAGGCAAATCCACTTTGCACTGCAAGTGCACTTGGAAGTGCAGTCACTCTAAATCTAAGGGGTAGATCTGAAATGAGGGGAAGCTCTGCTGATTTTATCATCCAATCATGTGTAAACTAAAATGCTGTTTTTTATTTTCCTTGCATGTCCCACTCAGATCTACAGCGACTTTACTTCCAAGTGCACTTTCAGTGCAAAGTGGATTTTCCATTAGTAAATAACCCTCTAAGTGTGAATGGGGGTCTTAGAGGAGGGAGAGGAGCCAGGCTCAGATAGTATTGATTTTGGGGGAAACAGTATCATCAGTTGGGAAGGGATTTCTGAATGTCCCCATTGTTTTCTTCCTTGAGAATGCTTGTTCAGGACTATTTTGTAATGCTCTATAAATATTTGATTGAACCAGGATCAAAAGATGGTTTTCCAATGTCTATAAGCAACTTTAGACATTGCAAGAACTGCAGTGCGTTAATTTTGAATGACACCAGTTTTGCTTCTGCAATCTAAGCACTGAAAGTGTGATCTCTAGAACGGATCCAGGTAAGAGATAGCTTAGCTTACAGTGGCAGTAGCTTGGGAGACAGTGACTCGATCCAAATTACATCTTGCAGTCTGCAGATCATAGAAAGCATTAATCCAAAACTTGTGCAGATCATAACAAATGAAAATCAGACAGGTAAAAAAAATAGTGTGTCTGGCTCCAGCAGAATACAGTACATGTGGTGAATGGAGGCTAAAGCATGAAGAAAAAGGTTGGGATTAACTACATCCCCTAGCTACTGATTGAGTAACAGACTAAAAGATTTAAAGGCAAACAAAACAAACAGACAATGCAAGTGTACCATGATACTCCCTGTCGAAATCTATCATTTCAAACTAAAAAATTGAGTCTTAGTCCAAACATTGCAAGTGAAAACTCTATTCCAGGAACACCTGAAAAAAATGAGAGGAAGGATAATGCAAACATTAATATACTGTAAAACTTGTAAAGTCTGTAAAATAGGACACAATACAGGCTATAAGTCTGTCTTCAAAGAGGTAGGCAGCAACATGCAGCAGTCCTTCTTAACACCCTTTGAATCAAGTTCTTCAGAGAGAAAGTCAGCAATATGCAGCAGTCCTTCTTACCTCCCTTTGAATCAAGTTGCACAATAGCTCATACAACAGAAGACCACTTCGAAAAGCATTCAAAGCGGTGAGAACTCAGCCTCATCTTTGACTTCACAGTGTTGAGTATAATGGTATTAGCTCTGATTTCCTTGTCAGACTCAGGATCAACCAGTTCAAATGAAGAATCAGTGTGAATTGTGATAATGTAAAGTGGAGTTCCGCCTGTCCCTTTAAAAGTCAGCAGCTACACATACTGTAGTAGCTGACTTTTAACATTAGGACACTTACCTCTTCTGGAGTCCAGCGATGTCGGCACCACAGCCAATGTTTACATCGTCTGGCCGGGTGCTGCCGCCGCCATTACTGGTAAGGGAACCCAGCAGTGTAGCCTTTCGGCTTCACGATCGTGTCCCTACTGCGAATGTGCAAAGCGTACTGCGCTCTCTCGCTGGCCCAGCAGAAGGGGAGGGAGGAGAAGGGGGGCTGAGCTGCTGATGTACTTTTCCGTGGCCCGATCTCCTAGAAGTGGGGACAGGGTACCTGTGAAAAACAGGTACCCGCTCCCCCCAGAAAGATGACAAATGTGGCACCGGAGGGGGGAGGAATCAGATAAGCGGAAATTCCACTTTTGGGTGGAACTCCGCTTTAGGAAGTCAGGCAGGGACGGCCATGAAATACCTGGAAATGCAGCCGCTGGTACTGCACCTGTGCCACAATCAGTGGGGTTTAGGTCTACAGGCACATAATGCCATTGAATCGGATTGGAGAACCTTCTGATGCATTCTACTATGTTACTGACATACACATAGAACTGTTTTTTTTTAGTTGTGCAACTCCCAGGAGTTTTTACCCTTTTTTCGGAGTAAAAACTGCCCCGCTAGCGGCCGATAAGCCGCTCAAAAGCACCGCTAAAACAGCGCTAAAGCGCTGCAAAAACGAGCGTCACCTTAGCGCTAACGGGCGGGCGGCTCAGTGTGAAAGTAGCCTTAGGGGTTATGATATTTAAAAGGTTATCTTGTAGTTCAAAATTCAACTGCAATTTTATTATTGTGCTTTGTTCAACACTTTTACCTAGAATACACTAGCCCACAAAAATGTGGGCTAAATGTAAAAATATTTATTGAATGAATTGACATTCAGGTGCTCATGATTTTGGGTGGTGACCTCCACAGCTACATGTAGTCAGTGCACCACTGACTAACACATTTACAATTATTGCTTCACACGGCATAGACATTGAATCATCTGAATAAACATCTGCTTGGAGTTATTCCTGTAAAAATCAGAATCAAAAATTGTCCAGAATAGAGGTCATTATATTTGCCTTAGCCAAAAACAAATCCTTATACACAATCCTTGTGAAGTCAAATGCAGAGTAATATCTTCTCTGGAGAATTCAGGGTAGAAATCTTCTTAATGTAGCAAACAAGGTGCATCATAGTAGACCTGTATGTCCAGTGGTGGCCTCTGGCTCTAAACATGTTCTTCTAAAAAAAAAAAAAAAAAAAAAAAAAAAAAATCCCATCGGAATCTATGCGTCCGGCATCCTGCATGTAAATTAGGGGCCGGGCGCACGGACGAGGGGACTGGGTGAGATGCCGTTCTTGTGGTACACTGACAGACTCTAACTGGGCTTTCTTAGCACTTTTATGTGAACTTAGATGGGTTGTCTTTTATGTGAGGGCCATTTTAACTGGGATCTAAATAAGTATTTTGTGTTAGCGGAATTACACTATTAGACCCCTTTCATACTGGTGCTGGGTTAGCGCTAAAGTGCTACTTGTTCACTGCTGTTTAAGCGGCGCTTTTGCACCACTTTTCGGCCGCTAGCTGGGAGCTTTTAACTCCTATTTTTCTGCACTTTTAAAGCACTTTTAACTTACTTTGAAAGAGCTGCCCATTTATTCCAATGGGCAGGGCATATTTGGAGTGCTAAAGCGCCTGAAAACCACCCCAGTGTGAAAGGTGTCTTAGTTTTCCTTTTTTTTTTTTTTTTTTTTTTTTTTTGTTGCGAGCCACCTGGGAAACCCCTTAAGGGGAAGCTGTTGAGGAGTGGAAGGCTATGAGCAACTGTGTTCACAGTCTAAGTGCACTATTGCTTATCACTAATTAGATAAGCATTATGAGTTGTGAGTGCAAATGAGTGTTGGGGAGTGGTTTCACTTGTCACAAGGTGATTCAGTGTGGAGTTTATTAGCTAAACCACATTGAATGGATTTTTGATGTTGGAAAATTTACTTTATTAATAAAAGAGCACAATTGGAATGGACATTTAACACAAAAGTGCACTATTGGATAACATTTTGATCAAGACATTGATTTTGTTGTTTGTAAAAAAATTATGTATACACATATATTTGTTTACATTGGCTAAGAATATATGTTAAAACTGTAGTAAACCACAGTTATTGATTAAAAAAAAAAAAAAATCCCTGCAAGGCAATATCATAATGTGCATCGCATACTAGCATATTATGAGAGACTTACCTTAAAATGAAGCCCTCCAGCTTTGCGCTGTCTGTGCTGAGAGGGCTTTCATATTCACCCGGTCTTCCTGCCGGTTCGTGGCCTGGGGCGCAATGACGTCACTCCCGTGCATGAGTGTGGGAGCCGCTGTTTAGGGCAAGGGCTCTGAAGGTCCAGGATGGTATGCCGGACCTTCAGAGTGCATGCGCTGGTAATGTCACTGGCTGCATACAGTCTGAATATCTCATAAACAGTGCAAGTTTAGCAGATATTCACAGTACCTACAGGTAAGCCTTATTACAGGCTTTCCTGTAGGTAAAAGTTGAAAAAGTGGCTTTACTACCACTTTAAGCAGTAGCACTTTAAATATTCACACAGCGTGACCTCATGTCCAATTGGTTACACTGATTTGCATATGAAAAGTGACCATCTTGGTTGCCTTTAGAAAATGAACCCCAATGTTTCTAGGGGTTGTCAACAATCTACTTTTCTCCTAGGCCATCAGGTCTTCCTCTGTATACGAGACAAAACATCTATTCTCCCATAGCTTTTGGCATGGAAATACAAAAAGCTGCTCAAAGATGCTACTGCCTAGTTTATTCATTAAGGATACTGCCCAACTTTCAATTGATCTCAAAGATGCCTGACTCTAAATACTGAGTTGTGTCTTGAATCAACAATGTTTGGGGCTATTTATCAGAGGTCTCCACTTCTATTTTACCTGCCTGCACTTTGGCATCTCTACAACAACAAGAACCTTGGCTGTGACATTGTTGTTACTAATTGACATTTGTGCGTACTAGATATTGAAATTCATCACTTTCTGGATAATCTCTTTCAGCTTCCAAAAAACAGCTAATTCTGGACCAGGAAGTAGCTCTGAAGATTCATCCCCACTTCATTGGTGATCTAGAATAAAATCGAAGAGTTACAAACAACCATTTCCTGGTATGATTTCCACACTCAAGATGGTACTACCCAGTCTCTTGTCACCCAGTGGCTTTGCTTAAGTCCAATAAGTGAAACACTGTTGGGCAGTAGAAAATACACAGTTTGCACATGTGCTGTGGCAAAAATGTGGGAGAGCTTTCCTAAATTGTATCACTGGCTTGAGTTAGGAATGCAAGCACATGACCCGGTGAATTTTGAAATGGGTTATGGATGTGTAGTACTTAAAGCAGAGGTCCACCGATTTTTTTTTTACAAATACTGCAGCTGCTGACTTTTAAAATAAGCACACTTACCTGTCCAGGGCGCCTGCAATGTCGACACCCAAAGCCAATCTCTCCCTCGGCTCTCTGGTGCTGTCGCCGCCATCTTTGGTAAGTGAATCAGGAAGTGAAGCCTTGTGGCTTCACTTCCTGGTTCCCTACTGTGCATGCGCGACTCGCACATCGCTATCCCACTGCTCCCTGCTGTCTCCTGGGACCTGTGTGTCTCCCAGAAGACAGCGGGAGAGGGGCGGAGAAGGCACCGGAAGTGACGTAGATACCCACGGGTGGCTCGGGTATCTATGCCCGGAAGTGGTAGAAGTACCTGTATTAGACAGGTATCTGCTCCTCTCTCCCCCCTAAAAGGAGCCAAATGGGACACCGCAGGGGGGAGGAACCGGAAAAGCGGAAGCTCCATTTTTGGGCGGAGCTCCACTTTAAAGTGATTGTAAAGTCTAATTTTTTTTCCTATAAAAATAACAAACATGTTATACTTACATACCTGCTCTGTGCAGTGGATTTGCACAAAGCAGGCCAGAACCTCTTCTTCTTGGGTCCCTCTTCTGTGCTCCTGGAACCTCCCTCCTGTTCAGTGCCCCCACAGCAAGCAGCTTGCTATGTGGGCACCCAAGCCTAGTCACAGTTCCCTGTGTCCATTCAGACAGGAGCCCCAACCTGGCCCTGCCCCCTCTCTCCCCTGATTGGCTATCTGACTTTGACAGCAACCAGTGGCACCGCTGTTGTGTCTCAGCCATTCAGAAGGCAGACTCTCAGATGGCTGGAACACTCGTGGACATCACTGGACAGAGAGGGACCTCAGGTAAGTATTAGGGGGGCTGAGGGGGGCTGCTGCACACAGAAGGCTTTTAATCTTAATGCATAGAATGCATTAAGATAAAAAAAAAAACTTCTGCCTTTACAACCACTTTAAAGTATATCTAAAGTACAACATTTTTTTTAATTATATTTGGATAGTGTAAGGAATTGTTTAAAGTATGCCCCCCCCCCCCCAAAAAAAAAAAAGAAAATGTAATATATTGTAGCTTACCAATCATTGGATTTGGTGGTTGCATTTGTTTTCACTTTTTCATGTTTATTTCCATCTGTGTCTTAGGGTGGCTACATTCATTCCTTCACTGTATCTATTGAGGAGCCCCATAGCCACCCTTGGAAAGTAGTTGTCAATTGGGAAGAGGGTGTTTTGGATGGACTAGTAGATTTAAATGGATGTCTCATTAGTGACTAACAATGTAAAGCCAAACTCCAGCTAACACTTTTTAGGCAGTTACAGCAAGAGTTTTTTTTTACCTTTTGGGATAAAGGTTTTACATTTTAAATGATTACAAGTTGACCATTATCAGTACTAGGGTTGTCACGATACTGAGGATTTACGTGAGTACTTGTACTCGCACAAATGCTCCCAATGCCTAATCTGATACCTGGTAGAGGCAACATTGCTGCGCTCAACCGGAAGTCAGCAGGTGGAGTAGAGAGCGAGTCCTCAAGCAGTGAAACTAGGTAAGCTTGCAGGGGTGCAGGGCGCAGCTGCATTTTCCATCAGGATCGGTGATCGGGGCTATCACATTCAGTAACGGAACTGACGTTCCGTGTCACCGTTAGCGGTTGAACATCCTGATACCCATCTTGGTACACTCTGCACTCAATGGCAGTAAGCCAGCAGCGGACATCTTGTTACACCCAGCCCATAAAGTTCTGGCTGGGTGTAAAAAAGATGTCCACTGCTGCTTACTGCGGCAGAGTGCAAGGTGTACCAAGATGGGCGTCGCAGGCAGCATAGTATTGCAAAATAAATACTTTCCTCTGGTCTCATGGCATTTATTGCTGCATTTCAGTGCCTGCCCATAAGTGCCACCTATCAGTGCCCATTAGTCAGTGCCTTCTATCAGTGGCATCGAACAGTCTGTGCCATCTATCAGTCAGTGCCAGCCATCATTTCTGGTCTATATTGTGCTTTAAAAACTGTCACATGACATTAAAAAAAAAAGTATCGGTAATTGGTATCGGCAAGTACTTGAAAAAAAATATCAGTACTTGTACTCGGTCTTGGTGGTATCTGGATAACCCTAGTAAGTACCCCTGTCATTGTTACATGGTTTGTCTCAATACTCTGTCACCTTTGTTGGGCAGCTTGGTCTTTTAAAGGAAGTTGAAAACCAACAAATTTACAGGCAGGGTGATGAAGTAATAAATGGTCAAAGGTGGACCCATAATGACAAAGACTGCTGTGGTAATGCTGATGACAAACTGTATCATATACAGTATCTCACAAATGTCAGTACACCCCTCACATTTTTGTAAAATTGAAAAGTGAAAATGTCCAAATTAGGCCCAATTAGCCATTTTCCCTCCCTGTTGTCATGTGCCTCATTAGTGTTACAAGTTCTCAGGTGTGAATGGGGAGGTGTGTTAAATTTGGTGTTATCGCTCTCACTCTCTTATACTGGTCACTGGAAGTTCAACATGGCACCTCATGGCACAGAACTCTCTGAGTATCTGAAAAAAAAGAATTGTTGCTCTACATTAAGAGGGCCTAGGCCAGTGATGACAAACTTTGGCACCCTAGATGTTTTGGAACTACATTTCCCATGATGCTCAACTACACTGCAGAACGCATAAGCATCATGGGAAATGTTGTTCCAAAACATCTGGGGTGCCATGGTTCGCCATCACAGGCCTAGGCTATAAGAAGATTGCCAAGACCCTGAAACTGAGCTGCAGCATGGTGGCCAAGACCATACAACCGTTTAATAGGACAGGTTCCACTCAGAACAGGCCTCACCATGGTCGACCAAAAAAAGTTGAGTGCACGTGCACAGTGTCATATTCAGAGGTTGTCTTTGGGAAATAGACGTATGAGTGCTGCCAGCGTTGCTGCAGAGGTTGAAGGGGTGGGGGGGGGTCAACCTGTCTGCTCAAATCATACACCGCACACTGCATCAAATTGGTCTGCATGGCTGTCATCCCAGAAGGAAGCCTCTTCTAAAGATGTTGCAAAAGAAAGCCTGCAAACAGTTTGCTGAAGACAAGCAGACTAAGGACATGGATTACTGGAACCATGTCCTGTGGTCTGATGAGACCAAGATAAACTTATTTGGTTCAGATGGTGTCAAGCGTGTGTGGTGGCAACCAGGCGGAGAAGTACAAATACAAGTGTGTCTTGCCTACAGTCAAGCATGGTGGTAGGAGTTACCGATAATTGCACAAAGATCTTGTGAGCCACAGATGGATTAATGCCTATAAAGAATTCCAATACCTAAATCAGCTGCACACACTAACCACGTTTCATATCGTGTATGTGACAAAATAAAATAAATTATTGTGTATGTGCTAGGAAAATAAGCTAATACGTGATAAAAATTAAATATAATCAAATAAATAAAACCAAAATAAATTAATAAATAAATACAATATAGTAAAATCTATAAATAATCAATATTAAATGCTATAAGCAATAATCAGTGTCAATCGCCTGTGAAAAAAAGTGAATAAAATACACAACTAAATATATAAATATAAATCAGCATGCGACATGCAAAATGTGGAAAGTCCAGGTGCTACTTGTATAAATGAAGTTTCCAACAATTCAGTACAAATCAATTCATAAAAAATATATAAAAATCAAAGTGCAAAAATTAGTGTCCAAAAAAGTAGGCATTCCTCATGCTCTTCCTATAAGGTGTGCAAACAATGGCGTGCTTCAGTGCCCTCCAGTGACCCCCAATTGCTCATGCGCTCACCTCTGAGCGTGTGACACAGTGGTTAAACAGTGTCTAAACACGCATTAGAGCCACTCCAGGGCTCATACAGGGTCCTATCCTGGGTCCTATACAGGGCCCATAAATCCTATGGCGTGCGGTGCGGTGTGTAATCCTCTGCCTGTCTGTGTTGATAGCTCCGCCCTGCCCCTCCCCTACGCATCTTCAGTGCCGAAGACGCATAGGGGAGGGGCAGGATGGAGCTACCAACAGAGACAGGCAGAGGATTACACACCGCACGCCATAGGATTTACCTGTATACCATACTCTGGATAGGATGGTGCACTTACGCACCTATACATTGTGAGTACCCTCCTGGAGGGAATTGGTTATATGATTTTAAAATAAATCCCTGGCGGTATTATACTATGTAGTCTCCTTTCTTTCTCATACATGTTGCCATTGGTGTTTATCTGAGCGAGGTGCAGATCATTACCAGCAGACCCTGTATGAGCCCTGGAGTGGCTCTAATGCGTGTTTAGACACTGTTTAACCACTGTGTCACACGCTCAGAGGTGAGCGCATGAGCAATTGGGGGTCACTGGAGGGCACTGAAGCACGGCATTGTTTGCACACCTTATAGGAAGAGCATGAGGAATGCCTACTTTTTTGGACACTAATTTTTGCACTTTGATTTTTATATATTTTTTATGAATTGATTTGTAATGAATTGTTGAACACTTCATTTATACAAGTAGCACCTGGACTTTCCACATTTTGCATGTCGCATGCTGATTTATATTTATATATTTAGTTGTGTATTTTATTCACTTTTATTCACTTTTTTCACAGGCGATTGGCACTGATTATTGCTTATAGCATTTAATATTGATTATTTATAGATTTTACTATATTGTATTTATTTATTAATTTATTTTGGTTTTATTTATTTGATTTTATTTAATTTTTATCACGTATTAGCTTATTTTCCTAGCGCATACACAATAATTTATTTTATGGTGGTAGGAGTTTCTTGGTCTGGGGCTGCATGAGTCCTGCCGGCACTGGGGAGCTGCGGTTCATTGAGGGAACTATGAATGCCAACATGTACTGTGATCATGCAGAGCATGATCCCCTCCCTTCGGAGACTGGGCCGCAGGGCAGTATTCCAACATGATAACGATCCCAAACACACCTCCAAGACGACCACTGCCTTGCTAAAGAAGCTGAGGGTAAAGGTGATGAACTGGCAAAGTATGTCTCCAGACCTAAACCCTATTGAGCATCCTCAAACGGAAGGTGGAGGAGCGCAAGGTCTCTAACATCCACCAGCTCCGTGATGTCCTCATGGAGGAGTGGAAGAGGACTCCAGTGGCAACCTGTGAAGCTCTGGTGAACTCCATGCCCAAGAGGGTTACGGCAGTGCTGGAAAATAAAGGTGGCCACACCAACTATTGACACTTTGGGCCCAATTTGGACATTTTCACTTAGGGGTGTACTCACTTTTGTTGCCAGCGGTTTAGACATTAATGGCTGTTTGTTGAGTTATTTTGAGGGGACAGCAGTGTGTTTGGGGTCGTTGTCATGTTGGAGTACTGCCCTGTGGCCCAGTCACCAAAGACAAGAGATCAGGCTCTGCTTCATTATGTCACAGTACATGTTGGCATTCATGATTCTCTCAATGAACTGTAGCTCCCCAGTGCGGGCAGCACTCATGTAGCCCCAGACCATGACACTCCAACCACCATGCTTGACTGTAGGCAAGACACACTTATCTTTGTACTCCTCACCTGGTTGCCGCCACACACGCTTGACACCATCTGAACCAAATAAGTTTATCTTGGTCTCATCAGACCACAGGACGTGGTTCCAGTAATTTATGTCCTTAGTCTGCTTCTCTTCAGTAAACTGTTTGCGGGCTTTCTTGTGCATCTTTAGAAGAGGCTTCCTTTTCTGGGACAACAGCCATGTAGACCAATTTGATGCAGTGTGCAGTGTATGGTCTGAGCACTGACAGGCTGACCCCCTAACCCTTCAACCTCTGCAGCAATGCTGGCAGCACTCGTACCTCTATTTCCCAAAGACAACCTCTGGATATGACGCTGAGCACGTGCACTCAACTTCTTTGGTTGACCATGGCGAGGCCTGTTCTGAGTGGAACCTGTCCTGTTAAACCGCTGTATGGTCTTGGCCTCTGTTCTGCAGCTTAGTTTCAGGGTCTTGGCAATCTTCTTATAGCCTAGGCCATTTTTATATAGAGCCACAATTCTTTTTGTTCAGATCCTCGGGTAGTTCTTTGCCATGAGGTGCCATGTTGAACTTCCAGTGACCAGTATGAGAGAGTGAGAGCGATAACACCAATTTTAACACAACTGCTCCCCCATTCACACCTGAGACCTTGTAACACTAACGAGTCACATGACAACAGGGAGGGGAAATGGCTAATTGGGCCCAATTTGGACATTTTCACTTAGGGGTGTACTCACTTTTGTTGCCAGCGGTTTAGACATTACTGGCTGTGTGCTGAGTTATTTTGAGGGGACAGCAAATTTACACTGTTATACAAGCTGTACATTTACTACTTTACATTGTAGCAAAGTGTCTTGATTTCTTTCAGTGTTCTCACATGAAAAGATATAATAAAATATTTACAAAAATGTGAGGGGTGTACTCACTTTTGTGAGATACTGTATGTCATTTTTGATTTGGGCCATAGTTACACTTTAAATCCCTGTCACTTTTTTGCCATCTATGCACCAATAGGGAGGTTTCTCTTCACTTCCTGTCCTGAAGACACAACAGAAAGTGAGAGGAAATCTTTCCAAAGCGATGTGTTTAGTTGTTAATGAAACAAGTGACCCCACTTCCTTACCGTATTTTCCGGACTATAAGGCGCACTAGCAATGATCGGCTGTTAATGGGGATATTTCCATATATAAGGCGCACCGGACTATAACACGCATTTAATGAAACAAAACTCTGATGCGGTACCGTAAGTCAAATTTTATTCAACTCTTTAGCAATAACCATAAAATGGTCTATAACAATAACTCTTAACACTGTTCAGTTAATTACAAAACCAGACACTAACTTTTTCACTTTATTCTTCAATAACTCTTAACACTGTTCAGTTACCGGTGAATACCGTACAAAACCAGACACTCACTTTTTCACTTTATTCTTCTCCCGCAAATCCATCAAATTCTTCATCTTCAGTGTCTGAGTTTAACAATTGGGCGATTTCGGCATCAAGCACGCCCGTATCCCTCTCATCATTCTCATCAGTATCCGAGTCAGGCTCGTTGCTGTCATCGGTACCGGTACTTAGCTGTTCAGTGATAATTTCGGACTTCTTGAAAGCTCGGATTACACTGGTGACTGATACCTTCGTCCAGGCATCCACGATCCACTGGCAGATAGTGGCGTAACTCGCCCGGCGTTGCCTCCCTGTGTTGGTGAATGTGTGTTCGCCTTCTGTCATCCAATGCTCCCACGCAGCTCGCAATTTAACTTTAAATGACCTGTTGACACCTATATCTAGTGGCTGCAGTTCTTTGGTTAATCCACCCGGAATGATGGCAAGCACCGAATTAGTTTTCTTCACTTGGGCTTTGACAGTATCTGTCAGATGGGCGCGCATGGAGTCACAGACCAATAGGGATGGAGATTTGTGGAAAAAGCCACCCGGTCTCTTGACGTAAACCTCTCTCAGCCACTCACTCATCTTCTCCTCGTCCATCCAGCCCTTCGGGTTAGCCTTGATGATGATGCCAACCGGGAACCTTTCTTTTGGCAGAGTCTTCCTCTTGAAAATGATCATGGGTGGTAGTTTCTGGCCATTAGCCTGGCAACCGAGAACTACAGTGAAGGATGACTTCTCGTTTCCTGTAGTGCGTATAGATACCATACTGGTCCCTGTTCTCTCGACAGTACGGTTTACAGGGATATCAAAGGTAAGGGGGACCTCGTCCATGTTGGTGATGTGCTCTGGCCGGATCTTCTGTTCATTGATCTTGTTCTTGCAGTAGGTACGAAAAATGGCCAGCTTTTCTTCGTAATCCTTTGGCAGTTGCTGTGACATAGTGGTTCTTGTGCGGATAGAGAGATTCCGCCTTTTCATGAAACGGAAGCACCAAGAGGGATCTCCTCGAAAGCCGTTGATCTCCATGTCGCGTGCGATCGCTGTTGCTTTGAGTCGAATAGAGACAGTAGAGACACTTCTACCTGCGGTTCTCTGTTCAATAACCCACTGTTCAATTTTGTCCTCCAACTGTGGCCATCTTGCTTTGTTTCCTCGGAAACTCAGTTTGGTCTTCTTTACCTGGCGCAGGGCATCTTCTTGCTTCCTCCACTTCCGTACCATTGATTCATTAATGTTGAATTCTCTCGCAGCTACTCTATTTCCATGCTCTACTGCATGACTGATAGCCTTCAGTTTGAAATCCGCATCATAAGCATGTCTCTTAACAGGAGCCATTTTTGGGGCAGCTAGTACAGTATAGAAAATGAACGAATATATGTGCACACCTCATGACTACGATGGCTGTAATGCCCAATCCAAGAAGTGCAGCTTCGTAGGATTACCAAAGCTAGGAAGCTGCACTGCTTGGATTGGGCATTACGGCCATCGTAGTCAGGAGGCGTGCACATATATTCATTCATTTTCTATACTGTACTAGCTGTCCCAAAAATGGCTCCTGTTAAGAGACATGCTTATGATACGGATTTCAAACTCATCGCTATCAGTCACGCAGTAGAACAACCTGAGAGAGGTTTACGGTACGTCGGTTTACGGTAAGAGACCGGGTGGCTTTTTCCACAAATCTCCATCCCTATTGATCTGTGAATCCATGCGCGCCCATCTGACAGATACTGTCAAAACCCAAGTGAAAAAAACTAATACGGTGCTTGCCATCATTCCGGGTGCATTAACCAAAGAACTCCAGCGATGTCAACAGGTCATATATAAGGCGCACCGCATTATAAGGCGCACGGTCGATTTGTGAGAAAATTTAGGGCTTTTAAGTGCGCCTTATAGTCCGAAAAATACGGTACTTCCTTTTCGTGGCGACAGCAAACAAATTTGGATTTTCCATCATTTTCTGCCTTTGTGACAATGGCCACCAGGACAAATAGAGAGAGTGAATTTCCATAACGGAACACAGACAGCAATATAAAGAGCAGGCCCCGCCCCCCAAAGTTTTCTCCTTCACTTTCGTATGTACATTACAATATATAAGAATAATGTGTAATGTAATCACCGTCTGATATAAGCCCTGCCTAAATGGTATGAAGAAGTTCTCCACTATTGTTTTGGGTCTAGAAGGGGCTTGCCGTGACCCTCTGCCATTTCTCACAGATTGGAGCAAATCATATTTTCCCAAATCCGCCTCCAGTGCTGATGACCGTGTTTTAAAGTAACATGAGGACTTTTCTTAAGGCTTGAAATTCTCTATGTTCTGGTGAGTGTAACCCCTTGGGGGGGGGCCTCACACGGTGAAGATTTAGGGTCTGCTGGTGTATGGTGCACACGCTGATAACTAACAAGGATCACCCACTATCTTTTAGAGCTGTTTTTCACTGTCAACCAGTGTTAATTTCGTCGACTAAAACATTTTCGTCAACTAAATTAATACTATTTTAGTCTACTAAAATGCGACTAAAACTAAAACAATTGAGATGACAAAAATATGACTAAAACTAAAATGTCATTTTAGTCAAAAGACTAAAATGGGACTAAAACTAAAATGCCATTTTAGTCAAAGGACTAAGACTAAAACTAAATTGAAATTTGACTTCAAAATTAACATTAGTCTGTAGTGCATGTTCATAACTCAATACCATAAACAATAACATATTAGATTTGTCACTCCAGCAGTATATAATGAGTTTGGAAATTGTAGAGAAATGCTTAACTAGAGCATTACAATTTAATTACACCCATTAGATTTTAGATGACTAAAATTAGTTTTAGTCAAACAAAATGTACTAGAGATTTTAGTTTACTAAAACGTAGGACATTTTAGTCAATTAAAATGTACTGGAGATTGAGTCGACTAAATACGACTAAAACTAAAACAATTGCAGAAGACTAAAATGGGACTAAAATTAAAATGCCATTTTAGTCCTAAGATTAAGACTAAAGATGAATCGAAATTTGCTGACAAAATTAACACTGCTGTCAACGCACAAGAAACTTTCTGTTTATAATACTGAAGTTGGTCAAAAGTTAGAATAGACTAACCGTAGCGCTGTTATAACATGAGACTGATGCAGCAATTGGACTGAACTTTCTTCTGTTACTTCTAGCAATATAAACCTGACAAATATTCTAAAACATCACCCCTCTATCCAAAAATAAAAATGTTTTAGATTTACACAGTATTTTTTTGTTGTATATCAGTCAAACTATGCTATATATGCTGGCAACCAAGCCAATATATTATAAAAATTTAATTTATATCCACAAAATAAATAAATAGAAAACCTCCATATACATACTGATCAGCCATAACGTTATGACCACCCACCTAATATTGAGTAGGTCCCCCTTTTGCTGCTCCACTAGACCTTTGAAAGTATGCTGTGGTATCTGGCACCAAGCCATCAGTAGCAGATCCTTTAAGTCCTGTAAGTTGTACGGTGGGGCCTCCATGGATTGGACTTATTTCTCTAGCTAGCACATCCTGCTGATGCTCAATTGGATTGGGAGCTGGATGATTTGGAGGCAGAGTCAACACCTTAAACTCATTGTTGTGGTCTTCAAACCAGTCTTGCAGTGTGACAGGATGCATTAATTTGCTGAAAGAGGCCACTGCCATCAAACAATACTGTTTCTAAGAAGGTTGGTAGGTCAGCAGCAATGTTTAGGTATGTGGTATTGTGTGCGTGTCAAAGTAACATCCAGATGAATAGGACCCAAGCAGAACCCATTACAGTGCTTCCACCTGCTTGCCTTCTTCCCATAGTGCATCCTGGCATCATCTCTTCCCCAGGTAAACAACACACACCCGGCCTTCCACATGACGAAAAAGAAAATATGATTAATCAGACCAGGCCACTTTCTTCCATTGCTCCATGGTCCAGTTCTGATGCTCACGTGCCCATTGTAGACACTATAAGGACAAGAGTCAGCATTGACACCCCAAGTCTGCGACTACACAGCCCCACACACAACGAACTGTGATGCCCATTTTTTCTGCTTTCAATACATCAGCTTCAGGGACAACATGTTTACTTACTGCCTAATACAGTGCCTGTATTCATACCTCACCTAAAGTCACCTAATTAGTAAATAAAGTCCACCTGTGTGTAATTTAACTTCAATAAAAATACAGCTGTCCTGTGAAGGCAAAGGAACACACCAGACAGGTCAGGGATAAAGTTGTGGAAAAGTTTAAAGCAGGGTTAGGTTATAAAAAAAATATCCCACGCTTTGAACATCTCAGGGAGCACTGTTCAAACCATCATTCAAAAATGTAAATAGTATGGCACAACTGCAAACCTACCAAGACATAGCCGTCCACCTAAACTGACAAGCCGGACAAGAAGAGCATTAATCAGAGAAGCAGCCAAGAGGCCCATGTTAACTCTGGAGGAGCTGCAGAGATCTTCAGCTCAGGTGGGAGAATCTGTCCACGGGACAACTATTAACTGCGCACTCCACAAATCTGGCCTTTATGGAAGAGTGGCAAGCAGAAAGACATTGTTGAAAGAAAGCCATAAGAAATCCCATTTGCAGTTTGCAAGAAGCCATGTGCGGGACACAGCAAACATGTGGAAGAAGGTGCTCTGGTCAGATGAGACCAAAATTTTACTTTTTGGCCTAAAAGCAAAATGCTATGTGTGGTGGAAAACTAACACCGCACATCACCCTGAAAACACCATCCCTACCGTGAAACATGGTGGTGGCAGCATCATGTTGTGGGGATGCTTTTCTTCAGCAGGGACAGGGAAGCTGGTCAGAGTTGATAGAAAGAAAGATGGATGGAGCCAAATACAGGGCAATCTTAGAACAAAACCTGTTAGGCCGTGTACACACGGGTGAACTTTTCGACCGGACTGGTCCGACGGACCGAATCCGGCAGGCAATCCGACCGTGCGTGGGCTCCATCGGACCTGCAGCGGACTTTTTCGCTCAAAAATCTGACGGACTTTAGATTTGGAACATGTTTCAAATTTGTCCGATTGACTCGAGTCCGGTCTAAAAATCCGCTCATCTGTATGCTAGTCCGATGGATGAAAACACACGCTAGGGCAGCTATTGACTACCGGCTATCAACTTCCTTATTTTAGTCCGGTCGTACGTCATCACGTGGAAGTCTGTCGAAAGTCCGTCGGAAAGTCCGCCCGTGTGTGCGTGGCATTAGAGTCTGCAAAAGACTTGAGAGCTTCACCTTCCAGTCGGGTAACAACCCTAAACATACAGCCAGAGCTACAATGGAATGGTTTAGATGGTTTAGATCAGTGTTTCTCAACTCCAGTCCTCAAGGCACCCCAACAGGTCATGTTTTCAGGCTTACCATTATTTTGCACAGGTGATTTGATCAGTTTCACTGCCTTAGTAATTACCACAGCTGTTCCATCTGAGGGAAATCCTGAAAACATGACCTGTTGGTGCGCCTTGAGGACTGGAGTTGAGAAATACTGGTTTAGATCAAAGCATATTCATGTGTTAGAATGGCTCAGTCCAGAACTAAATCGAATTGAGAATCTGTGGCAAGACTTGAAAATTGCTGTTCACAGATGCTCTCCATCCAATCTGACAGAGCTTGAGCTATTTTGCAAAGAAGAATGGGCAAAAATGTCACTCTCTAGATGTGCAAAGCTGGTAGAGACATCCCCAAAAAGACTTGCGGCTGTAATTGCAGTGAAAGGTGGTACTACAAAGTATTGACTCAGGGGGGCTGAATACAAATGCACACCACACTTTTCATATATTTATTTGTAAAAAAATCTTAAAAACCATTTATCATTTTCCTTCCACTTCACAATTATATGCCACTTTGTGTTGGTCTATCACATAAAATCCCAATAAAATACATTTATATTTTTGGTTGTAACATGACAACATGTGGAAAATGTCAAGGGGTATGAATACTTTTTCAAGGCACTGTATATCCCACCAACTTTTAGATGCCATTGCAACAAGAGATAATCTATGTTATTCACTTAACCTGCCATCGGCGTACACAATCCTATTCCCACAGTTAATCCGGAAAGGCAAAAATAAATAAAGTATGATCCAATTTGCTCCAGCAAATGGGGTCATTTGGGGGGGGTTTATGCCATCTGGGCATTCCATGGCCTCCGAAACTGTGATAGGCAGTGAAGAGTGAAATCAAAAATTTACGCCCTTAGAAAGCCTGAAGGCGGTGCTTGGTTTTCGGGGTCCCGTACGCGGCTAGGCTCCCAAAAAGTCTCACACATGGGGTATCCCCGTATTCAGGAGAAGCAGCAGAATGTATTTTGGGGTGTAATTTCACATATTCCCATGGCATGTTTGAGCAATATATCATTTAGTGACAACTTTGTGCAAAAAAAAAAAAAAAATTTGTCTTTTTCCCGCAACTTGTGTCACAATATAAAATATTCCATGGACTCGACATGCCTCTCAGCAAATAGCTTGGGGTGTCTACTTTCCAAAATGGGGTCATTTGGGGGGGTTTTGAACTGTCCTGGCATTTTATGCACAACATTTAGAAGCTTATGTCACACATCACCCACTCTTCTAACCACTTGAAGACAAAGCCCTTTCTGACACTTTTTGTTTACATGAAAAAATTATTTTTTTTTGCAAGAAAATTACTTTGAACCCCCAAACATTATATATTTTTTTAAAGCAAATGCCCTACAGATTAAAATGGTGGGTGTTTCATTTTTTTTTTTCACACAGTATTTGCGCAGCGATTTTTCAAACGCATTTTTTGGGGAAAAAACACACTTTTTAACATTTTAATGCACTAAAACACACTATATTGCCCAAATGTTTGATGAAATAAAAAAGATGATCTTAGGCCGAGTACATGGATACCAAACATGACATGCTTTAAAATTGCAAACGTGCAGTGGCGACAAACTAAATACATTTTTAAAAGTCTTTAAAAGCCTTTACAGGTTACCACTTTAGATTTACAGAGGAGGTCTACTGCTAAAATTACTGCCCTCGATCTGACCTTCGCGGCGATACCTCACATGCATGGTGCAATTGCTGTTTACATTTGACGCCAGACCGACGCTTGCGTTCGCCTTTGTGCGAGAGCAGGGGGGGACAGGGGTGCTTTTTTTTTTTTTTTTTTTTTTTTTTTTTTTCCTTATTATTTTTTTGCTTTTTTATCTTATTTTTAAACTGTTCCTTTCATTTTTTTTTTTTTAATCATTTTTATTGTTATCTCAGGGAATGTAAATATCCCCTATGATAGCAATAGGTAGTGACAGGTACTCTTTTTTGAAAAAATTGGGGTCTATTAGACCCTAGATCTCTCCTCTGCCCTCAAAGCATCTGACCACACCAAGATCGGTGTGATAAAATGCTTTCCCAATTTCCCAATGGCGCTGTTTACATCCGGCGAAATCTAAGTCATGAAATGCTCGTAGCTTCCGGTTTCTTAGGCCATAGAGATGTTTGGAGCCATTCTGGTCTCTGATCAGCTCTATGGTCAGCTGGCTGAATCACCGGCTGCATTCTCAGGTTCCCTGTTGGGACAGGAGAGCCAGAGAAAAACATGGAAGACGGTGGGGGGGGGGGCATTCCCTCCCACTGCTTGTAAAAGCAGTCTAGAGGCTAATTAGCCGCTAGGATTGCTTTTACATGAAAGCCGACCTCTGGCTGAAAAGAATGATACCAAGATGATACCTAAACCTGCAGGCATCATTCTGGTATAACCACTCAAAGTCCAGCAACATACCAGTACATTGCTGGTCCTTGTTGGGCATACATTGTAAACTTTTTTTCATGCAGCCTGTGGGCTAAACGAAAAAAAGATCTTGATCGGTGGGTATGCCCACCATTAGAATACCTCCCTTCATCCACCCACTTCTAATGATGGGCATACATGCACCGTTTTATATATGCCGAAGCATGGGGGCATCCTCCCGCAAAAGGCAGGACCAAATCGCTCCTCCACCCACTGCTGCCCCCACGCTTAGGCATATATGCTGAAGTATGTAACTGTGGTGGTGAAATCGCCTCCGACAGCGCTGGAGTCACGGCTTTATGTATCGTGGGAGCAAACGCTGTTGCTGTCAAGATAAATAAATCCGCGCTGCAACTGAATGGCGTACCTGCTAAGCAAATGATGGTTAACAAAAAACAAAGTAACATTACAGTATAACAGTAATACTTACCATACCTGCAAAGCAAATCCAAAAAAAAAAAACATAGTAAAAAATAAAACATTTAACGCAACCTGTGCCTACCTAAAATATATATATGCCGAAGCATGGGGGCATCCTCCCGCAAAAGGCAGGAGCAAATCGCTCCTCCACCCACTGCTGCCCCCACGCTTTGGCATATATGCTGAAGTATGTAACTGTGGTGGTGAAATCACCTCCGACAGCGCTGGAGTCACGGCTTTATGTATCGTGGGAGCAAACGCTGTTGCTGTCAAGATAAATAAATCCGCGCTGCAACTGAATGGCGTACCTGCTAAGCAAATGATGGTTAACAAAAAACAAAGTAACATTACAGTATAACAGTAATACTTACCATACCTGCAAAGCAAATACAAAAAAAAAAAACATAGTAAAAAATAAAACATTTAACGCAACCTGTGCCTACCTAAAATATATATATGCCGAAGCATGGGGGCATCCTCCCACAAAAGGCAGGAGCAAATCGCTCCTCCACCCACTGCTGCCCCCACGCTTCGGCATATATGCTGAAGTATGTAACTGTGGTGGTGAAATCACCTCCGACAGCGCTGGAGTCACGGCTTTATGTATCGTGGGAGCAAACGCTGTTGCTGTCAAGATAAATAAATCCGCGCTGCAACTGAATGGCGTACCTGCTAAGCAAATGATGGTTAACAAAAAACAAAGTAACATTACAGTATAACAGTAATACTTACCATACCTGCAAAGCAAATACAAAAAAAAAAAAAAACATAGTAAAAAATAAAACATTTAACGCAACCTGTGCCTACCTAAAATATATATATGCCGAAGCATGGGGGCATCCTCCCACAAAAGGCAGGAGCAAATCGCTCCTCCACCCACTGCTGCCCCCACGCTTCGGCATATATGCTGAAGTATGTAACTGTGGTGGTGAAATCACCTCCGACAGCGCTGGAGTCACGGCTTTATGTATCGTGGGAGCAAACGCTGTTGCTGTCAAGATAAATAAATCCGCGCTGCAGCTGAATGGCGTACCTGAAAACAAAAAAATGGTTAAAACACATTAAACTATAAAAAAATTACATACCTGAAAAGCAAACATGATAAAACATAACAATAAAACATTGCAGAATAGAATACAGTAAAAAAGAGAAGAACAATAGAGAGAAAATAGAGAGAGAGAGAACAATAAAAACGACAACTATTTTTGGTTTTTTTATTTTATATTTTTTTTGTGTATTTTATTTTTTTTTTACTTTTTTTTTTTTTTTTTTACATTTTTTTTTTTATAACTGTAACTTTTAAAACTGTAACGGTTCCAGGTTTGGGTCTCTCAAAATGCGATGGCATCTTGGGAGACCCTGTGAAAGTGTGTCCTAGTCTGTGCAGTGCTGTACCCTACGCTAAAACTCAACTAGTGTATGGTAGCGTTCAAAACATTCACCAATGCAAAGACCAGGATTGCCAGGACAGGAGGGACAATAATACCGGGTGTCACGCCTAAATCCGCGCTTTCTGCAGACACGACATTTTCTTTGGGGGGCTTGTTGGGTAGGGGTACTCGGGATGGCATAAGGAAAATGCCTCTCATGCAGCCGGCCTACTGCATTTGGTTGGGGAAGGTGAGGTGGAGCACCGTCTGGAAACAGAAGGGCTCTGACGATCTCTTCCTGGAATTTAAGGAAGGATCCAGTCCGTCCTGAAGCTCTGTATAGCACATGAGCTTTCAGCAAAGCCAATTGAAATAAGTATACAGACACTTTTTTGTACCAGCGTCTGGCCTTACGGGCAATTAGGTACGGCGCCAACAACTGGTCGTTGAGGTCCACCCCTCCCATATTTTGGTTATATTCGTGGACACAGAGGGGTTTCTCCACAACACCAGTCGCCGTAGTAATTTGGGTCGTCGTGTCTGCATGAAGGGAGGTAAGAACGAAAACATTCTTATTGTCCCTCCACTTCATAGCGAGCAAATTGTTACACTGCAAGCAGGCTCTCTCCCCCAGCCTAAGACGGGAATCTACAAGCCGCTGAGGAAAGCCCCAGCGATTAGGTCGCACGGTGCCACATGCTCCAATCTGATGATCAAAAAGGTGACTAAAAAGTGGCACGCTCGTGTAATAATTGTCCACGTACAAGTGGTACCCCTTTCCGAATAAGGGTGACACCAAGTCCCACACTATCTTGCCAGCGCTTCCTATGTAGTCAGGGCAGTTTGTCGGCTCTACGTGACTATCTTTGCCCTCGTAAACCATAAATCTACATGTATAGCCTGTGGCCCTGTCACAGAGCTTATACATCTTGACCCCGTATCTGGCACGCTTGCTGGGAAGGTACTGTTTGTATGACAAGCGGCCAGAAAATTTAATCAGGGACTCATCAACGCAGACAACTTGATGGGGAGTAAACAAGTCTGCAAAACGTTGGTTGAAGTGGTTTACGAGGGGCCGAATTTTGTAGAGCCGATCGTATTCAGGGTCTCCACGAGGACGACAGAGTTCATTGTCATTGAAGTGCATGAACCGCAAAATCTGCTCGTATCGTGCCCTGGTCATGGAGGCAGAGAACACGGGCATATGGTGAATTGGGTCAGTGGACCAATATGACCGCAACTCACTCTTTTTGGTTATGCCCATGTTGAGGGAAAGGCCCAGAAAGACCTTAAATTCGGAGACCGTAATTGGTCTCCAATCTCTGGCAAGGGAGGACTGGGGAATAGTGGCGATGTGTTGACCAGCGTACCAATTGCTTTGGTCCACAATAGATCTATAGAGATCTTCGGTGAAAAACAGTGAATAAAAATCCAGTGGCGTAAAATCAACTGTTTCCACCTGAATTCCGGGTTGGCCAGTGAATGGGGGCAATACGGGTGCTGCAGAAGTGGTGGGTACCCAATTCGGATTGGCCAATGCAGCAGGAAGGGCACTATGGGCACGACGGGCCTGTCTTTGTCTTCTTGGTGGCAGCGGGACCCTACTAGTGCTTGCCACCTCACCAGCTTGAACTGCACTTATGGGACTCGCCACGTCACCACGTGATACTGCAGTGCTGGATGTACGACCAGGGTGTACTAGGCCGCTGGTGCTTGCCAGTTCACCAGAAGGAGTAGCGGCACTAGTACTGCTCTGCTCCATACGAGGGACCTGCGGTTCTTGCACTTCAAGGACAGAAGAAGAAGTTCGGGGTCTGGTACGCCTGACCCTAGCAGGGACCACAACTCCGTCGTCAGAGCTATCTGTCATGGAGCCGCTGTCCTCTACAGGATCGTATTCTGAGCCTGAACTTGACAGATGAGTGACTTCCTCTTCACTATCTGTCATACTCAGAAACGTGTAGGCCTCTTCACTAGTGTACCTTCGATTTGCCATTTTGGCCTCTAAATTTAGGGGTACACTAGTGAGACTCACAGGCAAAAAAGCTCCTGACTGTCAGCGACTGATTCAAAACGCTACCAAAAAACTGTTAGCGATCGCAGGGATCAGGCCTGACTCTGCGAACGCTGCAGTTATGTGTGCTTAGTGTTTTGTGACAGTTATCGATCGATACTGCACTTGGGTGGGCTGGGCTGGGCTGGGCCGAGGAGCAAAACGCAGGTGCTAGCAGGTATCTGGGCTGATCCCGCTAACACTGCGTTTTTTTGGGGGACCCTAAACTGCTGGGGAGTATAGATCTGATCGGATCAGATATCGATCCGCTCAGATACTATAGCACTAAGGGAGGTGTATGCTGCGTGCGTGGGTGTTAGCGGTACTGGCGCTAACCTGACGCTGCCTGGGGCGACGCAGACCTTATCTGACCCTAAAAACTTAACTTATATCACCACCGGGCAATTAGGGGGTTAAACCTTTATAAGGTAATAAACGGCGGGTGCCCTAAAACTATAATAAACTGTAATAAACTATAATAAACTACAAAAAACAAACCAACTAACCAGCGTCACCCGTAACAATTATATGGTGATCACTGGTGAAAGGGTTAACTAGGGGGCAATCAAGGGGTTAAAACCTTTAGAAGGTAGTATATGGGGGTCCCTGTCGCTATAAAACACTGACAGCGAACCTATATACTTACCTCCCTAACTAGCGTCACCTGTGTCACTAATACAGCGATCAGAAAAACGATCGCTTAGTGACACTGGCGACGGGGGGTGATCACGGGGTTAAAACTTTATTAGGGGGGGTTAGGGGGGTACCCTGGACCTAAGGGGGGTACCCTAGACCTAAAGGGGGCTAACCTAACTGCCCTAACACTTATAACTGACACAAACTGACACCAATGCAATAATCAGAAAAAAAAAAACCTGCTATTGGTGTCAGTATGTGTGGGGGTACAGGGGGGTGATCGGGGGGTGACTGGGGGGTGACAGGGGGGTGACAAGTGTGCCTGCGTGTTCTACTGTATGTGTAGTGTTGGTGCACTTACTTGGATGTCTTCTCTCCTCGGCGCCGGACGAAAAGACCGTCTCGAGGAGAGATGACATCACTTCCTCCGCTTCTGTTTACATTCACAGAAGCCGAGGAAGCACATCATTGGCCAGGAGCGATCGCGAGGGGGGAGCCACGAATGAGTGGCCTCCCCCTCACCTTCGATCGACCCTGACCTCGATCCGACCGCCGCTGGCACCGGGGGGGGGTCCGATCGGACCCCCCACCCGCGGGCAGGCAAGGACGTACCTGTACGTCCTTTTGCCTGCCCGTGCCATTCTGCCGACGTATATAGTCGTGCGGCGGTCGGCAAGTGGTTAAAACTATACACAGAGCAGGACACTGCAAATACATATATATGAATCTTTGTAAATATAATAAATCCATAAGCTGATCTAATTCTTGATATTCTCAGCCCAAGCATAATCATCATTGGTCTGTAAGTGGGAAAAGCATAAACTGGCATAAACAATGTTCCAGGATAACCCTGAACACCAATCCAATTCCAGTATTCCAGGCAAATCACTAAATATAGCCCTGACCCTCTTGTATACTGTAAAAAAAATCCTTGGTCAAATTTTAGACTGTAATTGGGCTGCCCACATTGCAGAAGTGATGTTCTGTACATGGAATCACATAGCAGTCTTCACTGCTTGGAAATGTGGTCAACCATGCAGTGGGGCAAAAAAGTATTTAGTCAGCCACCAATTGTGCAAGTTCTCCCACTTAAAAAGATGAGAGAGGCCTGTAATTGTCATCATAGGTATATCTCAACTATGAGAGACAAAATGTGGAAACAAATCCAGACAATCACATTGTCTGATTTTTGAAAGAATTTATTTGCAAATTATGGTGGAAAATAAGTATTTGGTCACCTACAAACAAGCAAGATTTCTGGCTCTCAGAGACCTTTATCTTCTTCTTTAAGGCTCGATTCACACCTATGCATGTTGCTTTTGTGCGTTTTTGGAGGTTTTTTTTTCATGCTTGCCACGATTTTGAGCCGCGTTTTTGCCGCGTTTTTGCGGCGTTTTTGCGGCGTTTTTGCCGCGATTTGCGTTTTGCGTTTTTTTTTTGTTTTTTTTTTTTTAATTTTTTTTACAGTCTTAAAAAAAAATTACAAAAAAAAAAAAAAAATAAAAAAAATAAAAAAAACGGCAAAAACGCACCAAAAACGCATCAAAAACGCTGCTAAAACGCAGCACTTGCGTTTTTGATGCTTGTCCATTGAAAACCATTACATGCAAAACGCTGCTTTTTGCATGAAAAAAAGTCCCCGACCCTTTCCAAAAACGCTGAGATACAAAAAAGCATTGATGTGAACATGTTCCATAGGAACCCATGTTAAAAAATTCCCGTGCATTTCTGCAAAATGCAAAATGCATCAAAAAACGCGCTAGTGTGAATGGGGCCTTAGAGGCTCCTCTGTCCTCCACTCATTACCTGTATTAATGGCACCTGTTTGAACTTGTTATCAGTATAAAAGACACCTGTCCACAACCTCAAACAGTCACACTCCAAACTCCACTATGGTGAAGACCAAAGAGCTATCGAAGGACACCAGAAACAAAATTGTAGACCTGCACCAGGCTGGGAAGACTGAATTTGCAATAGGCAAGCAGCTTGGTGTGAAGAAATCAACTGTGGGAGCAATAATTAGAAAATGGAAGACATACAAGACCACTGATAATCTCCCTTGATCTGGGGCTCCACGCAAGCTCTCACCCCATGGGGTCAAAATGATCACAAGAACGGTGAGCAAAAATCCCAGAACCACACGGGGGTACCTAGTGAATGACCTGCAGAGAGCTGGGACCAACGTAACAAAGGCTAACATCAGTAACACACTACGTCGCCAGGGACTCAGATCCTGCAGTGCCAGACGTGTCCCCCTGCTTAAGCCAGTACCCATCTGAGGTTTGCTAGAGAGCATTTGGATGATCCAGAAGAGGATTGGGAGAATGTCATATGGTCAGATGAAACCAAAGTAGAACTGTTTGTTAGAAACACAACTCGTGCTTGGAGGAGAGAGAATGCTGACTTGCAACCAAAGAACACCATACCTACTGTGAAGCATGGAGGTGGCAATATCATGCTTTGGGGCTGTTTCTCTGCAAAGGGAACAGGACGACTGATCCTTGTACATGAAAGAATGAATGGGGCCATGTATCGTGAGATTTTGAGTGCAAACCTCCTCCCATCAGCAGGGGCATTGAAGGTGAAACGTGGCTGGGTCTTTCAGCATGACAATGATCCCAAACAGCGCCCGGGCAACGAAGGAGTGGCTTCGTAAGAAGCATTTCAAGGTCCTGGAGTGGCCTAGCCAGTCTCCAGATCTCAAACTCATAGAAAACCTTTGGAGGGAGTTGAAAGTCCGTGTTGCCCAGCGACAGCCCCAAAACATCACTGCTCTAGAGGAGATCTGCATGGAGGAACGGGCCAACATACCAGCAACAGTGTGTGACAACTTTGTGAAGACTTACAGAAAACGTTTGACCTCTGTCATTGCCAACAAAGGATATATAACAAAGTATTGAGATGAACTTTTGATATCGACCAAATACTTATTTTCCACCATATTTTCCAAATAAATTCTTTCAAAAATCAGACAATGTGATTGTCTGGATTTGTTTCCACAGTTTGTCTCTCATAGTTGAGGTATACCTATGATGACAATTACAGGCCTCTCTCATCTTTTTAAGTGGGAGAACTTGCACAATTGGTGGCTGACTAAATACTTTTTTGCCCCACTGTATTCCTTATCTACAATATGGCAGAAAAACAACAGTAATGTACATAATGAATCCAATCGTGTTTAGGAGGAACCAGTAATTATTTGCTCATTATGTACACGTATGCATCTAATAAAATGTTCTTATCATGTATAGCAGACTCCCATTCATTCTCAAATTTTTCATGATCTCAGCATGCCCTATAGTGAATCATCCTCATGCATGAGCAATCTTACCATCAACTAAAGATAAGTACATTCATTCCTACCTACACATTCAGGAAAATTTAAAGAACCTTTTTCTTTGCCAATATTAAATTGCTGTCAAATGTGAACTACTTAGCTTATAAATACCCTAGCAGTGCATATTTAGGGAACAAAACTCTGCTTAAAGTAGATTTGAAGGCAAAACTTTTTTTTTTTATTTTAAACAGAGTAGGAGAGGGTTATAATAACCCGTGTGTATTTTTTTTTGCCATCTGTTTTATATTGAGGGGATTTACATTATATTTTAAGGCATCCTGCAAAAGAAGACATTTTTTTTTTTTTTTTAATTTTTTATTTAGTGGAGAACATGGCCCACATGGGCCAGCAGGAATACAGAAAAAAATGCGTCAGATAACATATAAGGTACAGTATAATGAAATCACATTCTTGTAATTCTTATTGTAATATACCAGCCCCCCACTTGTCATTCCATAACAGTACAATAAACCTTATAAGATTATATTGTGTTCAGCCGTGGGGTCCGGTATTCCACTGACATCTTTCCGTGCTGACTACCATTGCGCCCGTCCTCTATTTTCTATATATTTGAGAGCAGGAAAAGAGATAGAGAAAGAGAGCAAGGTCAGAGTGGGGGGAAAAAAAAGAAGAAATTTTTATACTTACGTTTCCAGACAGCTAGTGTGTTACATTTTTTCTATCTTAAAGCAGATCTTCACTCTAAAGAGGAAGTTCCGCTTTATTCCCTCCTACCACCCCCCCACCCCCTTTCGGTTTTTAGCACTTTTTTTGAGGGGGGGGGGGCACCTGGTTTTGACAGGTACCCGCTCCCACCTCTAATCAGATTGCTGTGGTGATCCACCAGAAGTTCTCCCTAGATTTTTCTTCTTCAGGGGTGCAAGAACAATAAAGAGAGCAGATTGCCTTATTTTAGAGTAGTAGGTGCATCTATAGAAATAATACTGTAAAGTTTAAAACAAGCTGCATATTGTCCTCTGAGCATCACCAGGGGGCATCAGAGCCGATGCCTAGCGGGTGATCCACTGGGGTTGGTTTTCTCAACAAGAGGGAGGTGTAGGTAGATCTGGAGTGTTCATGCAGACCTGGTGGTATTTGGGGTAATTCAATTGCACAATTATCAGGGATAAAGAGATGCTAGGTTGGATAGAATTCAATAAATTGTTACATCATCTTTGTATTATTGCCATATACTTGGACATCATGAAAAAAGCGTCATGGTATAATTGTCCACTGGAATCTAGGTCACTGTGTGAGCAGTCAAGTCAGTGGAGAGGGAAAAAAAACCCAGGGTCATATTTCCAAAAAATCCGAAATTAGAATGCATCCATGCAGCTAGCTGTGTGGCCTGAGGGCAGCTGGGAAGGTACCCATACATCGCTACCTACTGCCAGGTTTGGGACACACGTATGCGCTCCCCCCAACCAGCACCGGCTGTGATTGTACACAACGGGAGCCTGTCAGCAAGTCCCAGCCATTAATTCACAGCCGGGACCTACTAAACGGCTGTGTCCAATCACAGCCCAGAGCTCTGTGTTGACAATCAACACCGAGCTCTGTACAGGGAGAACGATCTCTCTGTTTCTCATCCCTGCAAGGCCGGGATTAGAAACGTTGGGATCTGTTAGCAAAAGCAGCACGCTTTACACACATGACACATAGTTAAGCACACATTTAACCCCTTGATCATCCTAGATGTTAACCCCTCCCAGCCAGTGCCATTAGTACAGTGACAGTGTATAGTATTAAGTTTAGTATTATGTCAGTGGCAGTTAGTCAGTTCCCCCCCAGTGTCAGCTAGTATCAGATTGACCGCCGCACTATTACAGTCCCATTATAAGTTGCTGATCACTGCCATTAGTAGTATAACAAAAAAAGAACAAGTCCAGTATACTGTATATACCATAGTTTGTGGACTCTATAACTTTCCCACAAACCAATTAATATACACTGATTGGGACTTTCTTAATCAAAGACATGCAGCAGAATACATTTTGGCCAACATTTACAAAGAAATTTTTATTTTTTTTTATGTTTTGTTGGATATGTTTTATAGCACACAGTAAAAAATATTGGTGTTTTTTTTTCAAAATTTTCATTTATATCGTAAAAATAAAAAAAAACCCAGTGGTGATCAAATACCACCAAAAGAAAGTTCTATTTGTATGAAAAAAATGATATGCATTTTGTTTGGGTACCGCGCTGCATGACTGCTCAATTGCCAGTTAAAATAGAGCAGTACTAAATAACAAAAAATGGCCTGGACATGAAGGGGGTAAAATCTTCCAGAGATGAAGTGGTTAAAGACCACTGGGTGCTGCTGTTATCGGTCACCTACCGGTGTGTCAAACAGCCTGTCCACCTGTTAAGTATTGTGCCTTGTCACAATGGATGCTAAATCGCTACGGAGTAGTCATGTAGCGGCCAGTGGGAGGAACCACAGCGGGGGGGAGGATTCTATCCTACACACCTGGAATTTTTGTATAGCAGTAGCTTCAAGTGAGTAAAAAATTTAACACACCACCTACCAGAAAGTTAAGTATAACTTAAATCACAATCACAAGGCACCCTGTCCTTCCTGTGACAGTCATGTTGCAGTATTCTCTGCATACGTCAACAGCCAGGAGTAGTGGTTAGATATAGAGATAAGAACTTGTTTGTTTGTTTTTTTTTTTTGTTTTTTAAAGGCTACATTTGCATATCAGCAAAAGCTATGTTTAGTTTGATAAGGTTGGATTTCATTTTTAAAAGGAGTGTATTTAAAACAGCTAGTAAGATAAATGTTAAGTACCACCATTTGAATACAGGAGTGGTAATATCTGTATTGGAAGTGGATTTTTCATGTGTTCTTTTTTGTATGGTTACTTGGTTACTAAACTGGCCATAAACATCAAATGGAGGTCATGCATTATATGACTGCAAAATGATCTTTCTCATGACCAATAAGGGGCATAGCCACTTAGAAGACTAATCTTAGAGGAATAATGGGGATCAGCTAGGAAAACACAACCTGGACGACTGACCCTCGTTCAGGTTGATCAGCCGGAGGGTGTCAGCTCACATCTGAAAGTGCTACAATTAAAAACCACTGTTGACTTTGCTATAAGTGACAGTTTCAAAAGTGTTAGCATTACAAATAAACCACAAGAGGGCGCTATGATTGTGAACATGTAGATCGAAGCAATAAACTAGAAATCCACCTGCTGCTTGAATGTCATACAGTAGCTTAATAAACTTTCATGTGGAAAAGGCAGCAATCAAAAGGGCATTTTCAAAGATTCTCCTTTATGTTGATCTCTGCCTTCGATCAACATAGGGGACTTTTTTTTTTTTTTTTTTTAACTGGCCACTATTAATTGACATGTAATTTATTCATACACTAGCGTAAAAGCGATCTAAACCCATACACAAAAATGTAGAATATTGCAGCTTATCGGTCCTTCGATGTGGTTGCTGCTTTGTTTTCATTTTTCAGGCCAAGAACATTTGTAGTAAGTACAAAAAGAACCTGTTGCTCTTTCCAGAAATGCTCCACTCTTGTCACTTCCTGGAAGCAAAAGTAGTGTTCTCCTCTATGTGTAAACTACTAATCCCATCACTCCTCATGTAATGAGATGAACTAAGGCAGCCATGTCTGAATTCCAGCCTGTTGGGCAACCATGGCTCCCTCTGAAAATGCAGTGGAGAAGTGAGCGTAGCCACCCAGTGACAGTGTTTTCTTGCTTTACCTTTGCTGATGATTGAACCAGTCAGCTAGTGTATAGCCAGATCATAAAGCAACAGGACATAATGCTTAAAAGATGAAAGGAAAATTTGGATACCACTTGCATGTTCACTTTTTATGTGTTACCCTCATTCAGTCCTAACCTGGTTGGGGATATACCTGACAAGCATAGAGCAAGTGAAAATATTCATAAATAGAGAATTTTATAAACTACCTAAATGACTTTGGTGCTATAGATCTAGCAATGCTTTTTTTTTTTTTTTCTTTCTCTCTTGTCAGTGCTAAGCACGTGCGACTCGCTAAAAGTGAAATGAGAGGTGCTTTCTTCCATTTCAGTGAGCAGGTGCTGCTTCTGTGCATCTCTCGAAAGGAGCTATTTTTACAACAGTCAAATTAGGTAGTTCCAGTTCTTAAACACACATGTTGCTGAAGACACCTATAGAAGTGCTACTGAACTAATAGCAAAGCTGGTTTGTACTTCCACACAGTACTATCCAACCAATGGCCCTCTGCTACCTTTAAAAGGCACTCATGGCCTATAGGTTACATTTTAAAATTAACAAGAAGCTGGTGCTTGTGGTTTATTGACCATAAGGTTGGTGCTGTCCTCAGACATATTTTTGACTTTTTAGGCAATTTTCACAAATCTGAACAGGGAGGATTTTTTTAGATCATAATCTAAAAATTATTTTTTCTTCTATATGTGTTACCTGGAAGCGTAAATAGATATTTGAAAATGAAAACAGTGTGCAACAATTGATTCAGTCTTCAGTAACTGGAATGTTGCATGACTCATTAAATAAAACTTGCTCAGACTTGGGGAATTTGATGGGTGGAAAGCAAGGGAAAAAAAAATAAGTCTATGAATTGTGAAATGTAGCTGGGATTGATTCTATAGCTCATGGGTGCTCAACCTACGGCTCTCCAGCTTTTGCAGAACTACAAGTCCCATCGTGCTTCTGCCTTTGGGAGTCATACTTGTAACTGTCAGCAATGCCTCATGGGACTTTTAGTTCTGCAACAGTTGGAGGGCCACCAGTTTGAGTACCCATACTATAGCTTTTGACATTTAGCAGGTGAAACGCTAAGAACCATGGCTGGGCAACAAATGGTATAAAGCAAGGATCTCCAAACAACGGCCCTCCAGCTGCTGCTGAACTATACGTCCCATGAGGTATTGCAAAACTGACATTCACAGACATGCCTAGGCATGATAGGAATTGTAGTTCCTGAACTACTGAAGGGCCACAGTTTGGAGACCCCTGGTTGAGGCATGTGTGGCATGTATACCCATCAATCTCAACTACATGTTAATTCTGCTTTTAGACAGTAAGCATATACTAAACCCTCCCATTCTTTACAGCCAAGAAAGCTGCCATCTTGGACTCGGTTTGCTCTGCAGTTGCAATGGTGCAGCACAGGAGATCAGTTATACCAGCCATTTAATGGCTTGATAGTTCAGTTAAGAGCAAAAGCAACTGAGCGATATTCACCTAGTGTAACGTTTTGGGAAGCTGTTAAATCAGGGGGTTTATTTCCACTTTAGGGGCAATGTCAGCACTGTCTAAAGCCCCACACACACCATTCGATTTTCTGCAGATTTTTGTCTTCAGATTTACCATGTAGTGCAAGGGCCTGCCAGATTACATACGAATTGAAACCTAAAATTTGACCTCATATTATATGGTTTTGGTAATTCTGAAGACAAAAATCTGCATAAAATCGAATGGTGTGTATGGGGCTTTAGAGCTCATACAGTTCATAGCTTTGAAAAGCATGTTGTGACCTTGAGATTCTTGGTCCTGGTCCATTAAATGAAAGGGCACTTTTGTGGTTTGTCTCATAGCTTATGAAAGCACAACACTTCTCATAGGACATCCTTTTCAGCAGGCTCATCTGATTGCATGCCAGTATGATTTGTTACAATGTTGTAATATCTAATTAAGACAGACATTGCTGAAAGCACCTGTCTGGATGTGTCCTCAGATGTTTGCCAGGATCATTACTGTACATGAGAGCAAAACATAAAATTCATGGCAAATTGCCATTATGCAGCAGACACTTATTGTAATAAATCACATATTCCAATTTAGGTCTCCCTCCCTAAATTGATGCATATTTCTAGACATGGCAGAAGCCATCTGGTCTCTACAGCTTTCTAGTAAGCATCAAGAATGATGCTTGGTGATCCTGTCAAACACAGTACATATATTTTTCACCACACTGTAAGCTGGAATCATATTAAAGGGCAATAGGTGAAATACTGCATGGTGCAAAAAGCTAGTTAGACTTTCACAGTAAAAACGAATATATACCAGGCCAAGTTTTAATATAGGTCTAGCCAGTTCATTAGTATCAGATGTAGTTTAGAGGGCATCTGTCAAAAGGCAAAACACTGGTGCGATCAGGCTGTCATGGAAGAAACCCTTTCAAAAATGGTGCTTCTGGTGTAGAAACTAGGAATAGGACTGGCTCCACTACCCTAGGACTAGTGTCCTGCAAAAGAAATGTCCGCTTAAGGAGCCCAATCAATCATACAGGTGTTTTGCCTGATAAAATTCAATTAAAAAAAAAAAAAAAAAAAATTCAAAAAGCGGATCTCCAGGGTTTTTTTTAAACTAATAGTTTGTTTGGACAAACTTGACTCAAAAACTATTTCAGAGTTTAATTTAGCTTTAGATAAGCTTTATACTTTAATACTGGTATCAGGCTTTTGTGATTGTCTTTTTTGCCCTATGCAGTAACCCACAAAGAAGCATACTATACTTCATCATAAGTATAAAATGTACAGCTAAAAGAGGTTTACTGATTAGTTGCCCTAAGTTACTGCACATTGTTTTTTGCTTTGTAACAAACACGTATGTAAAAGAGTGCATCCAAAAAACAAAAACAATACTTTATCAATAGTAAAAGCAAAAAACACCATAATTTCTATTCATTTCTTTTATTAAAAAAATGCAGATCATTTAAAGACTTTTTCCCTGCTTTAAAAAAAACAAAAAAAAACAAAAAAAAAAAACAAAAAAACACAGCAATATGCCATTTGTCAATATATTTACACTGTACATGGTCATTGTACAAACCTATTTACATAACTGTATAATTACACATAAATATATATTATATAAAAAGGTTATTTTAGCAAGACCTCTAGCCCTGCAGTTTTATAGTGTAAAGTGACCAAACACACTGTTTATATAAAAATATATTCCAACTGAAAAGAAAAAAAAGTTCTTAATGCAGTTTATATATTTAACAAATTTTTGGATACTCAAATGTTTATCCTGTCAAAGGAGAGAGTCAATAATATGGCAGTTTCTTATAAACATTGTCTCATATTAGGAAGTTACAATCCACATCCTCAACAATGGAATGTACAAAAACAAGGCACGTTCCTTTGCATTATACAGTACAGAATATCTTGATATACTTTTAATTCTCCTGGAAGATTGAACCCAGATCTTATACCCTAGAGTGACTAAGTAGCATCACCAACAAACCATTAGCTGGTGTGATAGAGTTGCACACTAGAGTAATAGGACCTGGGAAGGGCACTTAACTGGAGAAAATCTGGAGAAAAAAAAAAAAAGAAAAAAAAAAAAAAAAAACACTGAGATAGTTTGCATCACAAAATGAAACATAGCTAGGATTTTTAATCCCACTGTATACTTTCAATGCCCTTTAAAATACTTTTTGCTGCTCTTAAGCAAGCAAAGTGTTTAAACAATCATTAAGGACTGATATATAGCTACCAACATATTTAGGCAACCCCATCCAAGAGGTATTCCAGTTAATGCACAAGTTCAAGTTATTAGGTCCAGCCTGTGTTTTTCGTCTTTGAATCAAGTCATTCTTTGCAAGGTCCACTAGAGTTACAGAAGGCATGTTGCCCCCATTCTGCAGTACCAGCTATAGTGGGACCCCGACAGGTTCACAATGGAAAGTTTATGTGGTTGTGTCACCCCATACTGCTTCACAGCTGCCAAGATTTTACATATGCCTCTTCATGTGCAGCGCCAAGTGGTCTGACCGGGAGAAGGCACGGTCACACAGGTGACACTGAAAAGGTCGGTGCCCAGTGTGTTTGCGGAAGTGGCGTGTCAGTTCATCGGACCTGGCAAATTTCCATCCACAACCTTCCCAATTGCAGTGATAAGGTTTCTCACCTAGAGAGAGAAAACACAAAAAGGTTAATAATCTTATAATCAAGATCATCAGATATAAAAACTAACCACTGATCAATAAATCGCATTCTTGATGGACCTATTTAAAAATTCTATAAAGTTTTAGGTTTAAAGAAACAAATTAAGACTTTAACCTACTGGTCACTTCTAAGCTGTCCCCTCAATGATGGCAACTTCTAGGTAATTTGTTAAGCATGCATTCCTGCCTTCAAATGGCCCAGGATGAGCATATTCAAAGAAAAAAAAAAAAAAAAACAAAAAAACAAACACACACTTACCAGTATGTGTGCGGAGATGTGCTTTGAGATGAGAGCTTTTGGTATAAGTCTTTCCACAGCCAGCATACGAGCATGTATGTGTTGCCGTTCTCTTTCTGGGCCATGATCGGCGCCCTCTCTTTGGTTTGGCATCTAGGATTTCTAGAGGAGAGCATGGAGGAGTCAGGATACCCCGGTTGGCTGATGGCTGCATAGATAAACTGTCCTCAAACAGACTGTATTGTGATGCACTTTGATACTGGATGGAAGATGGATGATGGAATGCTGCTGTATTCTGATATCCGTGCGAGTATGGCAGGGATGGGTGGCACATAAGTTGAGTCTGGCACTCATTTAGCATCAGTTCATCTGGGCTCATAGGTGGCGTGTCAATGCCACCCATTTGTGGAGAATTTGCTAGTCTCGGTTGATCATATGCCATCATGCAAGCAGTGCTACCTTCCTGCTTAATTTTTGAACATGACTGGGGAACCAACCCCATAACAGGTCCATAAGAGTCCATAGGTGGCTCTACTTTGATGGAGTCTGAAAAGTCAAAGGCTGAAGATACAAAAAACTTCCCCTGAACAGTGTTTTGATGACAGAAGTTGTCCATGTCAGATCTCATCAACTCAGTCATGAGGCTTGTTGAAGTGTACGGTGGAGGACTGTGATCGGTGCTGTAGCCCCCTGGAGAAGGGGTTGTTTGGTAGTAAGTGCAAGATTCAGGAGATGACAGTGAATAGTCTTCACACGTTTGGATGTTTCTGTCTGCTCCCATTGACAGAACAAATTCCAGGACATTATTTAAGTCTTCATCTTCTTTCTTAGAGCAAAACGGGTCTGTGTTATGCATCACATCAGACATATTACAACTGCTGTGCGTTGTCTTGGAATCATAGGCAGCCTTCCATTTCTGAGAAATAGTAAAACAGAAAAAGTCAGAATGAAGATCTCAACTATGCAATATAAAACTGTCAACCACAGGATTCACACACTCACACAAAAAGCACTATAAACAGGTATTTCACCCACGCACCTGTAGCTTCACTTTTGGTTTAACAGATGATTTTATCAAAACACCCATCTCTACACAAGAGAGTTTGCAGGAGGAATTTACTAAAATGGGAGCAGACAGAATCTGGAGCAGCTTTGCATAGTAACTGATCGGCTTCTTGCTGTAGCTTATTCAATTTAACTTTAAAAGATGGAAACTAGAAGCGGGTTAGTTACTCCGCATTTCTGCCCCACTCTTAATAAATTCCCCTCTGCAGGTTTTTTAGATCTCCTACCTGTAAAACACCTGATCCCTCCCTTTCACCTGTTACCAATGAACACACCTGTGCTCTCATCTGGGCACCAGCAAACCAGTGACAACCTCGGTCATCTATCAAGGACCAGCACAAAAACTTCAACAGATCTCAATCTGCCATGATCACCCAATGCTACAAGACTTTTTTTTTTTTGTGTAGGCTCATCTCTAACTTCTCCTTATTGTTTTCAGAAAGGGCATTCGAGGGTTAACCTTGAGAAAGGCTTGTTTAAGATTTACTATGCTGGGAGATCAGCTGATACAACAGAGAGGACTCCATTCAGAATGATTGTGTTTCAGTGTCTGCTAACTGGTGGGAAGATTTTTTAATTTTTTGTGACCACATAGGTTAACCTATACCTATGTTACAAAACATAGAATTCCCCCACCCCCCAATATAAATATAAGGTGTCATTTTTAATTTTTTTATAAATTGGGCACAGACTTTTTTTTATAAATTAGAAAAAAAAAAAAAAATTATAATTATATATATATATATATATATATATATATATAAAAAAATTGAGGGGAAAAATATTATATAATAACAATACATATCCACAGAGAATAGCGCACACATACAAAAACGTCCATTGTGTGTGCACATAATTACATAATATGCACATAATCTTAAAATGTTTATACAATATCTAGATGTGCCCCCCCCCCCCCAAAAAAATAGTAGTACAAAAAAATTATATATAATTTTTTTTGTACTATATTTTTTTTGGGGGGGGGGGGCACATCTAGATATTGTATAAACATTTTAAGATTATGTGCACATTTATATATAAAATTTTGTGCATATCAAGTGAATTTCTATATATACACACACACACACACACACACCTTTTAACTATATATATATATATATATATATATATATATATATATATATATATATATATATATATATATATATATAAATAAATATTTTTTTCTCCTATGTTTGTATATAAATGATGTGCAATCCATAGAGATCCATAGATACTTACATCTTGGTTGGAGAATGTAGAAAAAGAAGGTAGGATAGTGTCGGCTAGAGCCATGTCTGCTTCCTTCCAGCGGCTCGGATTGCCGGTAATAGAAGGACAAGTTGTCCGGTAAAGTGCAGCTAAACGAAGCTATAGTCTGTCTCCATAAACGTTCCTGGAGAGCGGTGTGCGTGCATCTAGTTGTGTGCAATAGGAATAAAAAGACGTTTTCATGCCGCTGAGAGGGGGCCTAGATTCTAAATAAAGGCACGGGGGGCAAGCACCAAACCAATTGCGAAGAGAGGAGGAAACACGTTCAGGATAAGGAGGCTGACCGCTCCGCGGAGCCTAAATTTAGCAGCACTATATAAACCCTTTTCAGTTCACAGCAGTCTGCGACTGGAGGAACAACTCGGGGAGCCCTTTAACGACTTGGCCACGCCCCTCACAGGACCGTCTCCTGGTAACCGAAGGAAACACAGGCCAACACATTGCCGCCTGACGTACGAGTGACGTAGGAGGGAGCCCCAGGCTCACGAGCCCGCCTTTCCCAACTTTTTTTTTTTTTTTTTTTTCACCGTGAATTCGAAAGGAGAACCGAAGTCTCTGACAGCAGCTGCACGTTCTTTTTTTTTTTTAACATGTATTGTACCAGTGACAGGAGAAAGGTTTTCTGCATTCCACTTTTCTTCTTAAAGGAAAGGACTAAAATCACATATGCAAAGTTATTTGAGTAGACCAGGAAGTGCCTGGAGCAGCACCGTCATGGCAGGATTGTTGGCTGCTATTCTACAGCAGGGCCAGTTCACACCAGTTATTTTCTGCATCAAAAACGCGTGGGAAAGTAGGTTATGTGGTTTCCAATGGCATAGTTCACACCAGTACGGTCAGTTCCAAGGCTTTACAGAAAAAAAAAAAGTCAAAGATGCAGCATGTTTCCTGCACTGAAACGTGGTAAAACGCATTTTAAAAAAATGCACTGGAATGCATCAAAAATGCAGCGGATCCCAGTACAGTGGGAAAAAAAAAACATGAAAAAATCTGGAATGCATCTGGAAGCATAAAAACGCACCATACCATGCCAAAAACGTGTTAAAAACGTACATGCAGAAACACATCCAGAACGGATCTGGAGTGCGTTTTTGTGGTGTGAACCAGCCAGCCCACAAAGTCATTTTCAGTATCACTGAAATCAGTTTCACACCACAAAAACGCACTCCAGATCTGCTTTGGATGCGTTTCTGCATGTACGTTTTTAACGCGTTTTTGGCATGCTCTGGTGCGTTATTATGTGTTTCCAGATACATTACAGATGCTTTTTTTCTTATTTTTTCCCATTGCACTGGGGTCTGGTGTGTTTATGATGCGTTTTAGAGTGTTCCAGTGCAGAAATAATGCGGCAGGTTCTACTTTTTTTTCTAGAATTGGAAAGGCCTGGGACTGACTGCACTGGTGTGAACAATACCATTGGAAACCATATAACCTACTATCCATGTGTCTTTGATGCAGAAAAAAAACACACTGGACTGCATGTGGTGTGAACTGGCCCTGCATGTTAAAGCTTATATGTGATTTTAGTGATTGTGCTGACCTCTCCTTAAGGCTAGGTTCACACTGCTGCGAATTTTATTGCGAATTTGAGCCGCTGCGATCGCTCAAATTCGCAAGTCATTTTAATAACATTGTTTTCCATGAGTGCTGTTCACATCAATGCGTTGCGAATTTAACCTGCGTAAAAAAAGGGTCCTGTCCGAGTTTGATCCGTGTGCAATGCGAATTCAGCTCCATAGATTGCAAAATTTGCAGTAGAATCGCAAGAACACACAAAGAATTCGCGATGCAAATTTGCAACGCAATCGGATCAAAATCGCGCTAAATTCGCACTGCAGCAGTGTGAACCTAGCCTTAAGAACAAAAGTGAAATGCAGAAAACATCTTTCTCCTGTCTCTGGTACAATACATAGGTGTGACACTACTGCCTACTGTCATTTTTTACACTCCTGATTCATTTTTTTTAGTGAATGAGTAGGGGTACAATGTACCTCCCTACTCATTCACATTTAGGGGGGTCTTGTTAAAGGGGCTTCCATTTTCAGAATAAGCCCCCCACCCGCAGACCTCCACAACCACCGACCAGGGTTGTGCGGAAGAGACCCCTTGTCCCCATCAACATAGAGCCAAGGTGCTTTCCCCCCTCCCCCCCGCCCTAAAGCACCCACACATGTTGAGGGCATGTGGTCTGGTATGGTTCAGGAGGGAGCGGGGGGACATCCCAGCCCGCTCCTTAACAACCAGCTATACACAGCTTGTTAAAGAGCAAAACAAACAAAAACACAAATGTTCAAAAACGCAAAATGCACTGCAAGCGCACCTGAAAACTGCATCAACCACATAGATGTGAACCTAGTGTAAACATTCCATTCCTGTCTCCTGAGTTGTCACCCTGTGAAAAGCTCACCTAATGAAGAATACAAGTGGCCATGAGAACATACATTGCACATGATCCACTGTTGTCAC